>NW_014575344.1:0-228811 GCF_000527765.1 Bipolaris victoriae FI3 | reverse complement strand
GTATGGGTGATGGGTGGGTGGGTGTGCCTGAGTGAGAGGGGAGCGAGAAGGCAAGAACGGACAGAGGCGGGCAGGCACACACACACACACACACACACACACACACACACACACACACACACACACACACACACGTCTAGCACCATCACCACAACTACCACAACCACCACCATCACTACCCACCAGGTCCGACTACCTACCACAATGACCGCTAAGACTGCTGTTACCGCTCTACCGCTCTACCGCTACCGCTCTACCGCTGTCCAACGAACCCTGGCCATACCGCTACCACCCTCGGCCCACCACCACTAGACCAAGTACCATGACCATGCCCGCTGCCCGCTACCACCACTACCGTCACCACCACCACTAACCACCACCTCGTCCCCTCACTACCCATACTAGGGCGGCATTGACAGCAACACCCCGCAACACGCCGTGCAAGCGTTGCCGAGCCCTGTCGCATCCCTGCCACTTCTTACGGCGGGTTCCTTGGAGCTCCCGCATCGCATTTGGCCAATAATGGCGCCGCCACCTGCCTCGACCATCAACCGCTTGACGCCACGCATCCCTCCTTGCTCGTCGGCCATTTTTCTACACGGGCCATGGTCTATGCATGGGAGCATGCAGCCCACCATGTTCACGCACCGCTCGCGCTCCCCTTCTCGAGCGAGGGTAGGCCCCCCCGGCCGGCTGCACACCTGATCCAGAGCCCTTCGATTCGCTCGTTCCCGCCCCGTCTCTCCTGCGTAGTAGGCCCACGTCCCGACCTACCGCATCCCTGTGCCCCGGTGCTCTTGGGGTCTGCTAGGCCCTCGACGTTAGTCACGCTTCTCGTCGTGTAACAAGCTGCTTCCAGGTCCTCGTAGGATATCTTGTTTCCCTAAGAAGGACCACTGTCCATGCATGCCATCACCCCGGTCTTCACTATTCCCTTATCCCTCGATTTTATCCGGATCGTCGACATTAGGGCCCCGTCAAGCCTTTTTGCTCTGGAATGATCTGATCCCCTCCCTGCTGCTATCGCTGATATAGCCTCGCCTGTTCCTGACTCTCTTTACAAAGCCCTCTACCTCATCATCGTTGACAGCGGGACCACGCCTTCACTCCTACTAGAACATCCCTTCCCCCCTCCCCGCTTCATCATCATCTTGCCCAAACTTGCAACACCCTATCACCATCATCACTACCACCTACTACGTTCGGCCTCCATCTTTGTCTGGCCTCATCGTTGTTGGTACCTGTTGCTGCTGTGCACCCCCCTTCGACGTTGCGACACACCAGCATAGAGTCTGGACTCGCATAACCACCACCATAACGGTCTGGAACTTATAAACCTGCATCCCTGAAGCCTTCTCTCCGCTGGATCGGCAAAAGTCCTTGCGACAACTCTTCACCACCTTCTCGCCGATCACCCGTACCCAACCCCGCACGAGGACCGGGTACTGATCGACTGCCACTGTTGAAGACCACCTGGAAAACCACGAGTATCCAGGTAAGCAGTGGCATCCTGGGTAGTCTCCTACTCCCCAGCTAACGACTCCCCAACAGGCGTCTTAGCTATATAGCTCACTCTTCCTGTAAAATCCACAACACCTGTTCCAGAAGCCCCAATGGTTGACGGAAACTTTCTCATCCCTTTGTCTCCGCCTACCTCGCCTCACATGTCTGCGTACAGCTCGACTGCAGCAGACAACGAGTGGCAATCATCAGAATCTAGGACACTAGAACACACACCACCACACTCCGACAACGACATGGCAATGCTCCACGCAGACGTCTCCGGACACCACTTTGACATGAAGAGGCCATCAATGCGGTCACACAAGAGCTTTCCCTATCTGCTCGATAGCAAGAACCACCTCAACGCTGGCACTGACACACCAACTGGCCTCGACGACATTGAGCAGCACGACATTCCAAATGTGACCTTTGGCGGCTCTGCTCCCACTAGCCCAATCTCCCGGCTCACTCCCCCTTCAACAAACGACGGCGTCACTGTTGGCAAGGTTGAGGACCAAGACCAAGAAGACGATCTCTTCTCAGACGACAAAGACGACTGTGGTGATGACGAGAGCAAAGACGAGGACCGGCCACCAATGTCAGCTGCAGAGATCCGGGCGGCGAAGCGCAAGATGAAGAGGTTCCGCCTTACGCACAACCAGACTCGCTTCCTCATGAGCGAGTTTGCCCGTCAAGCCCACCCAGATGCTGCTCACCGTGAGCGGTTGGCCCGCGAGATTCCCGGTCTCAGCCCTCGTCAAGTCCAAGTTTGGTTCCAGAACAGGTAAGTTGTACAGTGGACGGCCTCGCCTCAACGAAGATGCTAATGTTATGATAGGCGTGCGAAGCTCAAGCGCTTGACAAGCGACGACCGTGAGCGTATGATGAGGTCTCGCGCACTCCCAGATGACTTCGACATGGCTTCCGCTCTGCACGCTCCCTTTGGTAACTCACAAGGCCTTGGTACACCTCTTGCCTCGCCTGGATCCTACCAACCGAGCTACGCCGAGGGCAACATGATGCGACCACTGAGCATCGACACGTTCCGTCGCGGACCACTCGACTCTCACATGTCGCCCACGGGCATCACCCCTGCTTTTGGCGGCTTCTCCTTCACACCTCCACAGTCGGCCACAGAGGCAATCTCGCCAGTATCAGCCCACGAAGGATCACCCTTTGGATTCCACTCGGCACCGCTCGAGGCTAGCCCAAGGACATCAAACCCCTTCTCGATGCCCGTCAGTAACCCCCCTGCCTACGCTGCCAACCACAGCATCCCTCGTCTTTCACTACATGCCGACCGCATCTCAAGGAGCCGTGCAGAGTCCTTGCAGTCACCCCTAAGGACCAGCATGAGCTACACTAGTGTCGGCGACCACCCCACCACACCAGGCTCACATGGTCACCCAGATAGTGCACGGTCATACCCGAGCACTTCGATGCCCTATGGTCTTGGATACTCCTGTAAGTTGTCTTGGTAACCCAAGCATTACAAAGTCCTGTCTAACCCTATCCTAGATGCACCGGTGCCGGGCTTCGGCGCTTCCAACGGCCGAATGCGCTCTTTCTCTAACGGCGTTCCCCGCCGCATCGAGCTGAGCAACTTCACACCCCAGCGCAACGGATCCACACCTCAAACGGCCCATTTCCCTTCCTTTTCCAGCTCACCACTTGTCACGCAAAGCTTTGCCATGCCCCAGATGAGTGCACCCCACCACTTGTCGACCTTTCCCAACTCGTACATGCGCAATGATTCCGCCCATAACGACACATACGCTTCGTCCCTTGGAGACGTCATGGAGAACGCTAGCCAGCACAGCGACGACCACCATTCCAACAGTCAATATTAAAAACTTCGCCTCTGTTCATTTAGCCAAGTCTTTTTTACCCATGTGGCGTTTGTTTTTTTAGGGTATGGTCATCTCACTTCAAGGGCAGGGGTCCTTTTTTGCAATCAAAAAAACAGGGTTAGTTTTTTGGATTTCTGGGCTGGGGAATTCACGACATGATGAATTGTCTTTTTGGTTTTCGTGTTTCTTCATTCTGTTGTTCGTATTTTTAACACTTTTGTCTGTTTCCTCGTCGTTACAGCGAAATATCCGTCGAGCTTTCTGTTTCTTTTCTTTTTCATCGATTGGATATCTTGGTGGGGGAGCCTGGCTTGTCGATTTCTCCTGTTCATTATATACTACTTTTGCGTTTGGTCCGGGGATTAACTTATACAGGTTCGGATTATATCGGTACATTAACTTTTATTCTTGTGTATATTCTTTTTATTCTTAAACAATAAACATTACCAACATCATCACTGCAATCTTCTTTCCAAACTTGTCCGTCTGTGTGTGCCTGTCTCTCTCTCTCTCTCTCTATGTCTGTGGGTGTGTGTTCTTGGCTTGTCTTGCTTGGTTTTCTGCGCCCACTCGCCCCCTTGCCAAACCTGCCAACCTGCCAAAAGCCACTAAGCCCTAGAGCATTGATACCTTCCCACTACAGCCAAGTCTCCCCATCCTCGTTTCGAAAAAAAAAGATTAATGAAATAAATGAACATCACGAGTATTTGAGCCTCAACAGCAATAATTCCTCCGATATTCTCTCTACGTTTCTCCGTAGTAGAGCCTTTTTTTTCTTCTTTCTTCTCTAAAACATCACACCATGCAAAAAACTCCACTTTCCCACTATCTACTCTTGCCCCCCTTGTCTTGGGTCTTGTCTGTGTGTAGTTTCTTATCTTGTATATACGCGCTGTATGTGGGTACCCTTCTTTTTTTTCTTCTTCTTCTTCTTCTATTCGTCCCAAGTCGGTCGTCGTCGTCGCCGTCATCAATCCTTGTTTCTCGGCGGGCTAGCATATAAAGTGAGTTGTGAGTTGGGTACTTTTTACACCCAAGATGAACCTGACTGAAGGAAGGATCTCCCTGGTTTGGTTTTCCCCATGTGTGTGGTTTTCGGTGCCGAAGATACCATGTATTTTACCTGACTTTTTTTTGGGGGGGGGGCTCTTTACCCTTTTCCCCTTTTACTTAGATAGATAGATAGATACAGAGAAAGAGAGGCTTGGGTTAGAGGGGTAGGGGTGTGGTTTGAGTCGGATAGATGGATTTGGACAAATGGGCATGGGGGTGGATACTGGATTCTGGTCTTTTGGCACTTGTTTTGCAATCTATTTAGATTTTGAAAGGCGCTATAGTGATAAGAGAGAGAGAGAGATAGGTGCTATTGTGGGTACTACTACGTAGGGCTGTGTGCTAGCTACGTTGGCATTTGTCCATGTCATATTGCTATTTTGCAAATGTCGAATGGTGGGTTGGGGATAGGTACACGTGGGATTATTGCATGGCCAATGTGCAAGTTTGAGATATGGTTTTGACCTTAGTAAGTAGTCAAGTATGTCGTTTACACTTTTTTTCTTTTTGCTTTTGGTATACAATGCGAAGGATGCTGACGCTCGGACCCTCCCTTCCTCCCCTGGACCCTAGGAATTTTCCCCCAGCCCATCTCGATTTGTCCCATGTTTGCACTTTTGTGCATGTCATTGACGTCTAGGGTTGGGGCCCTTTCCGGCGTTGTTCCTTAATTCCGCTGAATTGTCATGAATGTTTAGGGAAAAAAATCACGCAACGCACGCACGCACGCACCAACACAGACATTCTCTTTTTGCATGTGAAGGGGTGTGCGGTTTCAGTACACAACCCCCCCCCTCGAAGTCATGCGATTATCTGGCTGTCTTTTTGCGGCAGTGCCCGGCTGTTTTCTTTTTTTGATTTCGGCGTGCCGGGCGAAAAAGACGGCGTGTAACAGGGTGGGTCAAAATGCCGTTCCGGGCGGCGCGTTCGGTGGTTCTTTTTCTTTGCTTTTGTTTTGGTTTTTGGTGTTATACGCACATGGTACTAACCTAGTACTACTGCTTACTACGTTTGGGGCCTAGAATTGCAGCACCCACGTTTTCGCTAAGTTACCAAACTAGTGCAAAAGGGAAGAACTTCGGGCAGAAAATGGGCGGTTGAGGACACGAATAAGGCATTTGGCCGGTCCTACTTGTGTATTGTAAATCTCGGAGGCTTGTTTTGTTTTTTGTGGTATCTTGTCCGTCTTGTTGGGTATTTTGCTGTAGGCCATGGTTTGGCGAGAACCTCGGGGCGCGGACATGGTTGCTGGTAAGGACATTGTCCGAGGAGCACTACAACGTCGCATGTCTACGCGATGCAACGATATTTTTTCTTCTCCCTAGCAAGATGCAACTACATTACGGAACGCATGCTGCTTCGTTCCGATGTCGTTTGTCGCAAAAGGCATGACGTGCGTGTATGACTCGCTAGCAAGTACTCATTGTCTTTCCTCTTTGCATTTTCTTTTATTCTTGCTGCAGCAAAGGACCATGTGTGGGTGGGGACTATGCGGCTGTGGTGCGAAGAAGGATTCGGAGCCCGGCGCTTGTGAGGTGAGCATCCATGTCAAAGCAACCATGTAACGCTCATCTCGCAATGGCATTTGCCCGAGGTCCCGGGCGGGACGCTTGGCGAGTTGATGGGGTTTGGCTGCGAGGGAGGGGGGAGGGGGGGGGGAGACTAGTGCAAGGGCAGAGGGCGTAGTGGGATGTCATGGTTGGGCGGATGAATGGGTGAGGGGCTATCAGATTGAACAGGCAGAGTACCGGGTATGCACAGCCCGACTTTGTTTGACCGATGCAGACATCTTGCTCAGAACGGTGGATTATGGATATCCGCGGCGAGCGCGGTGCTAATGGAAATTAGACGTCTGTCTACGACATAGCGATGACCGTATCGAGATGATAGCAAAGCTCAGGTACATGTCTTCTCACTCCGAAGTCGCCAAGAGATACGGCCAAGCTTAGTGTCCTCGAGACACCATCGAGAAACCAAGAGGATAAGATCGGCCAAGAGGACACCACCACTGCCATTGTCTTGCCCATGCTACGGGAGAAACCATTGCCAGACTAGCATATCCCTACGTACGTACGTACGTACGCGTAGCTATGCAGTCACTGGGGAAGAGAAAATCTCAAACGACCTTACCCGTAGTACCACCCTGATCGACCTAGCTCTTCTTCCAGAAACCTTCTACGAACGAACCACGCTTCCCCTCTCTTTCGCCGCTTGTTAGCCGGCCTATTCGACCAAGCGGGCTCTTCTCCACAAACTTCTAGCTGGTTTCTTGCCTTCCATTATGCTCCACTCACACACACTCGCACTCACGCCAAAAGCATAGATCCGCTGCTATTATCCCCTTTGCGCATGACCTACACACGCGCGCTATATGTTGATGCTGCAGTCTTTGCGGTGATCCACTGATGGCTTGTAATCGTCGGCCGGGGAGGGTATATGAGGATTCGCCTAAGAACGCCATGTTACAGACAGAAAGAAAAGAGAAGCCATGTGGAATGAAGAAGCGGCTGAAAGGGAAAAGATGACACCACATGGGTAGCTAGTCTTGACTCCACACTTTGATGCTCTTACCCCAGACTAGGATGAGCCAGAGGTGCATGTTAATTTCGGCTTCTGAGGCTCAGGAACCGCGGGGTTGCTGGGCTGAGGCAGGCAAAAGACTTGGTTACGTGCATGCGTTATTGCATGCGGGCTTGCATTAGTTTGAACTTTGAGGGGGGTTGCCCTGGTGCTACCTCATGTCACGGGGGCAGGAGCAGCATCAGTTAGTGGCCTTGTTTTGTTGTTGCTGGTACCGATGTCGTTGCGCATGCTACTTACATGGGAGATTACTTGATGGGTAAAGTGGATAGAACAACGCAAGGACCACGGCGAATTGGAAAACAAGATCAGTACCAAAAATGCCTGGACAGGCAGTCATGGACATATCTTTTCTTCTTTGGGCCTCACATCTGCCGGGCCCGGGTGTTCGAGCGCACGGATTCAACAGCCGCTTGGAAACTGTGGAGATGTTGTGGACTGGTGGCACAGCAGCATCCGTCAAAACGTGGAGAAGGCGGAATTGAACAAAAAAACACATGCACGCCGTATAGTGCAACGCGATTCTTGCTGCAGTGTACCCGTCTGACCCATTGTTGTTTTCTGCCTCTTCTCGAGTCATATAGTTATGCACACCTGTAATTCCCGTCTTTTGCAAGATCACTGTGCATTATGCGGGGAAGAATACCTGGGGTCGGTGGATAACGTCTTGATAGGCTCGGGCTTGAGCTGCAGGCCAGAGCAGACTAGCAGAGGGACAACGCATGCGCCACAAACATGCCAGTCAGGTATGAATAAGGATGGTGGGCATAAGTCTGGGGGGTGGGGACGCCCCAGAGCAAGGTGGTTGCGTGATGTTCGCTGAGATTCCAGTCTCTTGCGACGGTTGGCGTTCTGGTTGGCATCATCTTAGCTGGGGGGTGTGCATATCGCGAGGAACAGAATGCTAGGTGTGGATCTTAACTGGATTAGAGTTATTAACGGCTGCTACTGGCATCACGCACCTCGGAGTGACGAGGTGGTTGCATGCCTCGGTCCAAGAACCAAAGCTAGTAAAGACAGACGGCGGCCAGATCTTAGGCTTAATCCAGGCTGGGCATTGCTAGCGTGGGCAGAATAGGCGGGCGAATTGGGTGATTCGGGTGCGATTTGTCCATGCCAGGATGGTAGTTCGAGAAGGCTCGCGAGTGTGGGCAGGGGTGAGAGGAGGAGTGGTAGCATGGTACATGGTTGTGCCGGGAGAAGGCGGATAGTGCAAGTGGACGAAGCAGGAGCCGTGGGAGGTAAGGCGATGCATGTGATGTGGATGAATTGGCTGACTGGACCTCGCTCAGAGGGCAAACGAGGGTGGCCATGCATTGCTCCCGGTGGCGGTGTGATAGGCGTCGTTTAGAGACAGTCCTAGCAGCTTGTCATTGTGGATTCAAAGCTTGTTAGCCTCGGACACACATTGACGAAGGGCCGAGCCATGATGGCCCAAAGAAATGCAAATGAACAGAGGTTTCAAGTGGGCCCAGGACACAATGACGGACCATAACTCTAGCAAAAGGCCCAGCTAGTGTCATGGTACCTCGTCTCCAGGACACGGACGTGGCGACGCGGTACGCGATTCCGGCTCGAGGCTCGACAGCTACCGTTCATGTTGTGCGGAGCGCATCATGTGGTACTGGTGCTGCAAGCACGAGCGTTGGCTGGTGCCATCCTTGTAGGTGCTGCGTTTGGATGCAGTGGAGGTTGAGCACAGTGGCATACGCGGGGTGCCTTTATTCACGAAGAGTGTCGTGCTGCTTCTGGGCACAGCCACTGGAAAGCTTACTCCAAGTCGGACATGGCGGCAACCAAATTTATTGTCCGTAGGAGATGAAGGATGGGCTCGTGGTGCAGGTACATGGGAGCAAGGCACGCGGCATCGAGGACCAAGGAAGCCGGAACGACGTGCCTGAAGATGAGTAAGGGGCCGTGCCAAAGGGCAAGCGGTTGCGAGCCATGCCGGCTGAATACCCGCTGGTTCGACAGGAACTTTTAGCCACCCATGAGGAGAATGCGGAGTACATATGTACGTGTGCGTGTGTATAGTAGGTATGTACGGCTCAAAGCTGGGGTTGCGAGCACACTGGCCCATTGGCCGCATTTGGCTTTTGGAGAAGGCCATGGGGATCGTCGAGCAATGCAGATGTGCGGGTGGATGGTGGAGGGAAGAGGTGAGCGGGACGCTGGGGGCGTACGACGGTCAGCCCTGCGGGACAATGCTGTTGCAACCGGTCCTTGTTTCCGCACGCGCGGCAGGACCAGCATGACGTGTGGTGGTCGGTTTCCGGATTGGGAGCGGAGTCGACGTCGATGGCTCGCATTGCACAGCAAAAGCGAAAGGCTGGTCACGTGGATGAGAGGGAACGAGGTGGAGTGGAGCGAGGGGAGGGTGTTGTAGCGCTCGGTCCACGGGCGGACAGGGATGTGCAAAGTTTGGTAGCGCTGGCGTCATGATGGTCAAGTGTGTACCTCGACTAGGCGTAGGTGTAAGATGTAGCTGTTGTTGCACTTGTACTAACCTACACCTGCGCCTGTCGGACGGGAAGCGAGATGCAGCGAGGTATTGGAAAAGGCTGACGCGCATGGCCAATGCCAGCCATTGGGCATCCATGCTTTTTGCGGCCAGCAGCTAGCAGCCAGCAGCCAGCGGTTGGCGTGTAGTCGGCGGCGGCGGTAGACTTGGACCTAGTCGAAGTCTGGCAATGCAACAACGGCAGGGCGAAGAAGCAAAAGGGCGGGATGCGATGATGCAGGACAGCAAAAAAAGAAAAGCACTCATGTCCCGCCTGCAGCGCCAAACCCACACACACTTATTCCAACTGCAGCGTTCCCATTACCTATACAGGCACGTATCCGTACGTACGTCAATGTGCCGGCGTCTAGGTAGAACGAAGCAAAAGGCAAGCCAGACAGGGCTCTAGAGATGGTGAGTAGGTGTTGACATGTCGTGTACCAATGGTAAGAGTAAACGCCAAAGGATTGCGAGGCGCTGTTAGTGCCCGAGATGTGGTTCCTCAGCCGTTGGGTTGCGTACGGCGCAGGGCGATCACTGACGGATACGAGGTGACCAGCAGCGGCGAGCGATCTGACGACGGCAGGCTTGCGCCATCGGCCATAAACCTTCTGACTCGAGGCCACCGGGCGGCGGAGCAAGATACGACATGCGGAGGCTGGCACATGTTCAAAACTGGGCTTTCGCCTCAAGATGCAGGCCTAGGGCGCTTTGCTGCCACAGCCGGCGGCTTTTCTGCCTTAGAAGCAGCGAGCAGCGCCTGTTCGCCGAGGTTGGCCAAGCGCCCATGGCCACGCCTGGTATGAGAGGTGGGATTTCCTAGTACTTGCTTGCTGCGACTTGCCAGGTACATGCTCCAGACGGCCAAATTCTGCTCTCCTCTCGCAGCAAGAAACCAAAGGCCCGCACGGCACACGCTGCGACATGCAATCTCCCCCACACCTCCCCCCAGCCTCAACCGCGGGGCAGGACGTGATTGAGCCAAGATTGACGGACGAGGCAGAAATGCCAGCGCAGTCATGCCGAGCCATCTCTGTCCTCGCCGTTGCACCCCTGCCAGGCCATGTTCGTCTTGTTCATGGCCGCCCGGCCAATCGCGTGCGCGCCTCCAAGCCAACACCCTTCCCGGCCCAAGACGTGTACCAAGTATAAGAGTACCACCAAAAGTCCTTCTCTCCACCAGCTTGGTGCATCTCGACCTCGGCCTCCTGGGTTTCAAGAAGCGCCGCGTTCGGGAGCTGTTTATGCCACGACAGTGCTCCTGCCGTGTTACTGAGGCCTGCCAGACCCGCAAGCCCGGTAGAGGCAATGGCACTACAGGCCAAGTTGCATGACAGTACTCTGGTACCTACTGTCGGCTCCTGTGCTAGCCGGCCGTCTCACTGTGGCACGTAACTTTATTTCCCACGCCCATAGTTTGCATCTTTGTCCCTCACAACCACTGCACTCCGCATTTCCGCACTCCACACTCTGCACGTAATGCGTAGAGGATAGAGTACCAAGTGCCCTTGCTGACTGTCCAAGAGACTAGGCCGCCACGTGCTTCACCTCGGCTGCCTTAGTCAGCCCACAACACCTGTGCGCCAATTTGATGCTAGTACAATCTCGATTCCACCTATTACGCCCCTGTCAGCTGTACGAACGACCGCAAGTAGAGGCAAAGTACCAGTTTGGCCGTGAGCAGACCGAACACATGTTCAAGGGGCGAACTAGTACTAGTCAAGTACTACAACAATAACACAACCACTAGCTCGCGCTTCGTATCGCTTCGTATCGGTACTTCCTGCTCTTCCTATTCGTGAATACCACGACATATTTCCAGTCGACCAGCCACGACCCGCATATCTATACGCCAGATGTTTGACTCGTCATCAGAGTCAATCCGTATTTACATCTGTGCATCTGAATCCGTATTCTAGGCAGGCAGGCAGGCAGCAGCGACATAGTAGCACAGCGCCTGATAGCTGGCGACAAGAGGGGCAAGCAAATGCGTCGTGGCCACAACACAAGAGCTGACCTCACATGATGCCGGAGTTAACCGGACTTGTCCTTTCACGTGAATGTCTGTTTTTTTTTCATATTCAGGCGTCATTGTGCATGGGCCGCGATACAAGACGTCAGTACTCCTCCAGTCACCAATGTTTTTGCAGCCTACCGTCGCGGGGTCATTTGCTGTAGCCTTTGTATGACTGGTCAGGCCTCCATGTCGTCGTGACCATTGCAGTGCTGCCTGTTGCTCCTCTCCTCCACGCCCGCCAGCGCCACTGCCCAATTGTGCGACCTGGCGTTTGCGGAGCACACGTTGGCAGACCACCAGCAAAAGTCGCACTGCGGGGGAAAACCAAAAGAGCAATGTCCATGCTAAACAACGCTTCTCATTGAGGTATCCGTCTTTCGAAACAGCAAACAGGTCTCAGCACAGTACGTACTGGGTAAGTACATTTGTATGTATATGTACGTACATATGTGCTTGGTCGGCGTTGTGGCGAGGCAGAGTGGGAGGAGAGGCGACACTACTATGGCATGCCATTATCCATCCCCCCCGCCTGCCTTATCGGATGCATCAAGACACAAATGCTCGTGCTGCCCGCCAGGGCGCCTCAACAACAGTCCTGTCAATCCAATACTGCAATGACAATGTCGTGACTCTTCAACAGCAAGCACATGCAGAGATGCAGTCACAGCAAACCGCCATTTGGACGTGGTGGGCGCAGGTGTTGGGGCTGACGTTCAAGGGCTCGGCTAGGCCAACATCCTTGTTGCGGCTTAGCCTGGCACTCAAACAATTTTCGAAAGAGCCCAACCACCGTCCCTCTTCACACCCGTCTCTCCATAGCGAGAACATCTACCAACTCGACACGCAGCGGACTCGGTGATCATCACAAGAGCCGCTTGCTTGCTGGTTTCACGAATTTATTCGTCGAAGTCCATCCCCCCCCCCCAAATCCGGACACGGAAATCCTGTCGAGACTCCTTCTTCATTGAAGCGCTCGGACAGCCTCCAACGCCCTGTGTAAAGGAGTTGACCTCTGCCCTTTGCCTCATCCAAAGACACTCTTTTCTGCTCCGCCCCGAGTCGCTGTCGCCAGCAACTCATTAATACCGCAGAACCCACCCCCGCCACCCTCGCTCGAATCTGGGATTCCAGCGACAACGTCATCCGGCAATATCCATCAACCCATTGTCCTGCCCGCCGACCGCATCCTCATCCCCGCTTCTCCCACCGCCATCACCGAGTCCATGAGTAATTCCATCTCCAACTCGCAGACCCCGCCCATCGCCGCTTCCTCGACTACGACCGCGAACAACTCCTCCTCAGGATCGTCCGCCACCGTGGCCGCTGGATCGGCGCAACCCGCTGCCCGGAGCTCTTACGCAAACGCGACCAAGCCTGCAATCGTGTCTAGCGCAACCCCACCCGTGGCAGTGGGAGCACCTCAGAGCGCGCAGCATGGAAAGAGCTCCTCTGTCTCCCCGGTGAATGGCAACAGTGCCATCAAGCCCGCCATTCCCGCCATGCCCACTATTGTGAGCGGCGGCCCCAACGGCAGTGCCAACGCCCACGAGCGCAAGTCCTCTGTTCAGATCAAGCAGACTCCGCCCGTCGCCACTGCAGGCGGCCCCCCCTCCGGTATCAAGTTCGGATCACTCGCCGCATCCCCAGCGCCTGCCCACGCCTCGCCCGTAGTCCAGGGAAACCTGAACCCCCAGGCACAGAACCCACGCGTTGCCTCTCCAGCACATTCACCCTCACCCATTCCTACACCCATTTCTGGTGGTCCCAAGCCTGACGGTCTGCCCACTCGCCCAAATCTGGTGTTTGGTGGTCAAGGCGGTGAAGGCACCGAGTCAAACGTAAGTCCGCGCTTTGCTTCGGATGCGGCCCCCACCATTTTCAGCCTCACATGCTAACCCACATACAGGCTCGCCCTACCATGCCCCCTCAACCCAACTCGCATTCGCTTCCTCAGGCTCAACATCTGCGCCGCGAATCCTCCCAGTCTGCACACAGCGACATGAGCAATGCAAACATGGGTCGAGGCTACCCTCCTAGCCGCGGCCGTGGTGGGTACCCACAAGGACACTACAACCCACAAATGGCAAACCACTCGCCACAGCCATACCGCTCCATGCCTCAACAAATGGGTCGCGGTATGACCCCGCCATTCCAGCCTCCAGGCCAGATGGCGCAGCGTTCTCCATACACGCAGAACCGCAGCCCCGCTATGACGCCCGCCACTATGCATACGCAACAGCAGTTTGCCAATCCACAGGGCATGCCATATTACCAAGGACAGCCCTATGCTCAGCAGGTGTGTATATCCTCTACCATGTTTAACCCCCCAATTATCTTCTCTGTTTCCTCGTTCCCAGCCCAATTATCTTCTACTGAACCACAAGTCTCCACATTTTTTATTTTCTCATACCGTTGGTCAGCGAATGACGAAGAGCCTTTTTTCAAGCACTCTGTCCATGTTGCCCAACAATTTTTCTCGCTTCTTTCCCAACCCCTCCATCTTTTTCAAACCCCACCATACCGAACTCTCCCTAACCTTTATATCAATATAGGCCATGTACGGCATGCCGCAACCTGGCCTTGATCCGTACAACAACTTCTACCCTCAAGGTCAGGGCTACGGACTACAGCAGTCCATTCACTACCCAGGTGTCCCCGCCAGTCCCGGTCGTGGCCACGCCTTCCCTCCGCAAATGCAGCCGGCTCCTTACGGTGTTGCACCCTACGGCCACCAACCCCAGGCTCAGAGCATGTCCCGTACGCCCTCTAACATGTCGGAGCGCCCCTCGTCTGCTGTTCCGCAGCCATCTACCCCTGCGATGACCAACGTCAATCACATCTCGCACACACACACGCCCAGCATGGGATCGGCGAGCCCAGCACCCACCACAAGCTTCGAGCGTCCAAAGAGGCAAAGCAAGGCCATAGTTATCAAGACTGCCGACGGTGAAGTTGTCGACTTCAACAAGGGCAAGGGCTCATCGCCCGCCCCAACTGCTACCGCATCTGCCCCACCCGCTGCTCCCAGGTCACCAGCCATTGCCGCCACCCCCACTCCTCCTCGCGCACCAAGCGCCTCCGATACCACTCGTGCTGAAGACACTGCCGCTAAGAAGGCTGACTTTGTCAAGCAATTCCAAGAGAAGCTCCGTCTCCAGGAAGAAGCTGAGAAGAAGGCCAAGGAGGCTAGTGAAGACGAGGCAAAGGCTGAGGCCAGCGCTAAGCTTGCTGCCAAGGAAGAGGCAGAGGCCAAGGCTGCCCTCGAGGCTAAGCAGAAGGAGGAAGCTGAAGCTGCCAAGAAGGCTGAGCTCGACGCAGAAGAGAAGAAGCGTAAGGAAGATGAAGAGATGGAGCGCATGATTGCCGAAATGGAGGAAGAAGAGAGGAAGCGTGAAGAGGACGAGAAGCGCTATGCGGAAGAGAAGAGGAAGAAGGCCGAGGCCGAAAAGGCCAACGCTGCTGAGAAGATCAAGCAAGAGGAAGAGCGTCTTCGCAAGCTCGAGCGCGAGGCCGAAGAGGCCGAGGCAGCTCGTGCAGCAGAGACTCCAGAACAAAAGGCTGAACGTGAGGCCAAGGACAAGGAGCTCTTCGCAAGCCTCAAAAAGAACACCATGTTTGGTCCTGGTGCCTCGCAGACTGGGGAACCAGCAGAGCCCGCTCCTGTGGTCGCTCCTGCGCCCTCCAAGACACCAACTGGCACAAAGCCCAAGCCAGCTGCTCTCAAGCTTGAGACCAACAAGTCTGTTGAGCCCGCTCAGCCAACTGCTGGTATGCAAGCACTCAAGACTGCACGCTTCCTCGAGGTCCGCAACGAGATTCAGTACCCACAAGGTGTTTCAAGCCCTAACCCGGCCCTGAACAACAGCAACCGAAGCAAGGGCCGCCAGTACGACAAGGACTTTTTGCTCCAGTTCCAAGATGTCTTCAAGGAGAAGCCTTCTGTTGACTGGGATATGAAGTTGAAGGAGACTGTTGGTGATGAGCCTGCTTCGGCTCGTGGTCCTCCATCGGCTCGCCCTGGCTCCATGATCGGCGGCGGACGACAGCCTTCTCGCGGTGCCGGCGGCGGCGGCGGTGGCATGGGCACATTTGGCCAAGGCGGCTCATTGGGAGGTCGAACACTCCCACCAGGTACGACATCCGAACAGCGTTTCCAGCAAGCCCAAGGTGGACGTGGCTCTATGACGAACCCTCTTGCTCATGTCGTTCTAGGTGGTGGACGTGGTGGCGCATTCCCTATGGCACCCCCGATGGTTCGTACCAGCTCTTACCAGAGCATGCCCCATGGTCCCAACTCTCCTCGTGTTGGAAGCTCTCGTGGTAAGGGAGGCGGTAGTCGCCGCGGTGGTAACAACAACGCTGCTCAAGACGCCAAGGCCATGCCTCTTACTGCTGGTCAGGAGGTTAAGGCCCTCCAACGCTCGCAAACTGGATGGGTTCCTCAATCGATTGTTGCGCCCGCAGCAGCCGCGCCGCCTTCAGGCCACATGCCTCCTGACATGGTACAGCGTAAGGTCAAGGCTGCTCTCAACAAGATGACACCCGACAAGTTCGACAAGATTTCAGACCAGATTCTCGAGATTGCTGGGCAATCCAAGGATGAGACTGACGGCCGCACGCTCCGCCAAGTCATTCAGCTCACGTTCGAGAAGGCCTGTGACGAAAGCCATTGGTCTTCCATGTACGCCAAGTTCTGCAGTCGCATGCTGCAGACTATGAGCACAGAAATCAAGGACGAGAACGTCCGAGACAAGCATGGCAACCCTGTTGTTGGTGGTGCTCTCTTCCGAAAGTACCTTCTCAACCGCTGTCAAGAAGAGTTTGAGCGTGGTTGGGAAGTCAACCTTCCCGACGCTCCCGAGGACGGCAAAGAGGCCAAGCTGCTTTCAGACGAGTACTACGTTGCCGCTGCTGCTAAGCGTAAGGGTCTCGGTCTGATCCAGTTTATCGGAGAGCTGTACAAGCTCGGCATGTTGACGCTACGAATCATGCACGAGTGTGTCCTGAAGCTTCTTGACTTTGAAGGCCTTCCTGACGAGGCCGCCATTGAGAGTTTGGTCAAGCTGCTCCGCACCGTTGGTGCCACCATGGAGTCTGCTGAGGCTGGCCCCAAGATGATCAACATGTACTTTGAGCGTATCGAGAAGGTCATGAACATGGAGGGTCTTCCTTCGCGTATGCACTTCATGTTGCTCGACACTGTTGATCTGCGCAAGGCCGGATGGAAGTCCAAGGACAATCTCAAGGGCCCCAAGACTATTGCCGAGATTCATCAAGAGGCCATGGCCGCTCAGCAGGCTGCCGAGATGGAGCGAACACGTTCGAACCAGCGCGGTGGTGGTGGTCGTCTCCCAATGGGCCGTGGCGATGCCCGTTCATTCTCTGGCGCTGGCATGCAACCGCCTCCCGACACTGGCAGTCGTGTACAGATGGATGACCTCCGCAAGCTCTCCAAGGGCGCCTCTGGCCGCAACCTCAACAATGCCGGAGCGCTTGGTCCGTCTATGCTCGGCAGCCGCAGCGGTAGTGGCCGTCGTGGTCTCGGCCCTAGCATGATGGGTCGTGGTGGTGACGACTCTGGAGCTTCTTCGCGCACTGGTACCCCACCCGTGCAGAAGGAGAAGGACTCGAATGCTCATGCAAATGCTTTCAGGTAAGTTTTTCATATCAGCCAACATGTAAAATTCTGTACTAACATCATGACAGTGCGCTAGCAGCCCTTAGCAACGAAGACGCCGGCGAGGCAGCCTCTTCGTCGCAAGCTCCAGAAGAGAACTCTGCTGAGGCGGAGGCCAAGTCATCCGAGTGATTACCTTTCTTCGTTCAGGCGCGTGACGGTTATACCCCTAGACCATGCCGCACGCGGTAATCTAATCGCTTGTTTCGTTGCATAGACGGGGGCATGTCAGCGCGCATTGTTCTGCATTTTGCAGGGTTTCCTTACTGCAGCTTTTCAAGACTGGTGGATTCCAAAAGTTTCCTTGTTGTCGAGCGCTAGGTCGTTTCCAAACGGGTTTGGGTTCTCAATCTCCCACGGGTGACCTTTACAAAAGCTTCGACTTTTCTTCACGCATGTTTATCACGGCACTACCAAACACGACGGCGTTCCGGATATAAAGAGGGAAGGTGGCCCAAATTGTACGCTTTTCATAAGCGTCATGGGTGGTATCCCGGGGCTCTGATTTTGCACCCCCCGTTTTCCTCAAGTTTTTCATCTTTTTCTGTTACGATGGGCAGGGTTGGACAGGTAGAAGGGATGCCGTTTTCTCCTGTCAATGTCTCTCTTCGATTTCCGCAACCTCGATGTACTTTTCTTCTTTCTTCTTCTCCTCATTCTCACTTGTGTTTTTGCAAACGAAGAGTGAGTAGCTTTATGGTGCGGTGCCGCCGACGATAGCAGACGTTGCTTAGGCATGCAACCTGCGAACCAAAAATGACTTGGGTCACGAGAAGCAGGATTTTATGTGGTTGAACAAAAGGCTAGCATGGAATGACGGAGGATGAAAACTGCTGTGTATTATTTTTCGTTTGCTCTAGTTAGAATGCATTTGTTCTATTCACAGGTTGTGGCCATTGTGTTGATCGTGATGAATGTGGTTGGTGCTGTGTCGAAGGTGCTTATTTTCCACCTGCCAATTGAGTCCAAACTGGGGTCAGGGAATAATCTACTCTATGCAAGCAAAGTGACGTTATGATTTGATTACTACGCAAAGAAGATCGACTGGGTAGTTTGATGAGAAGGGGGGGGGGCGGGAGGGAACGAAAGATATGCAGGGACAAGGGGAAGGAAGGTTACGTCATACCAACCAAACATGAGATCAGCAACCCCCTCCCCTCTTCCGCAACGTTATAAGTGGCCGCTTCCGAGGATTCGTGTTATACACATCTACTACTATTCTGACATAATTTTTTTTCCTGAAACAGATAAACAAAAAGGAAGAAGACGCAATTTCGCAAAAGCGGACAATTCCACATCAAATCAAAAATGGCTGAGCAGAACGAACAGCAGCAGCAGAAGAAAGGTAAGGGGGGTTTTTTTTGAACTAGGGGTGATAGATTGAGGAAGGGAAAGAGGCTGATGAATTGATGTTTTGTAGGCTTTTTTGGAACGGCGGCGAGTGGATTGGGTATGTTCATCTCTCTTTTATCATTCTTCTTCGTTCGCTTCTTCCCCTCCACTCTCATTCCCTCAGTCCACCCAACCCTCCCTCCCTCCCTCCCTTCTGCCTTCCGCCCGCCAAGCTAACAAAAACCACCAGGAAACACCCTCGGCGCCGCAACCAACACCGTCGGAAAGGGTGTCCAGGGTATAACGGATACAACGGGGAATGTAGTTGCGGCTGGTGGGAAGGGGTTGGGGGATGCGGTGACGGGGGTTACGTCTGGTGTTGGGGAGACGACGAAAGGTATGTTTTCATCGAGAGAAGGTGGGGATGAAAAGCTGATATTGAGGTTGTGTAGCTGCTGGCAAGTTTGTGGGGGATACGACAGGAGCTGGGGCAAAGAGTGTGCAGGGGGAGAATAAATGATTTACGAGGGATTGAGGAGGTGATTAACGTGTGGGACTGGAGCTGTTGAAAAGCTTGTTATATCTTTCCTTGTCTACTACTGATCTTACGCTTGTGTCTCTCCCTAAATGAAGAGATAAATTTTTTTTTCTCTTCAAATCTCCATCAATAGATGCTTTGTATCACCTTGCCCCCCACCCCACTTCCAAAACCACATCAGTCCCTATCCAAACACATCTTAGACCCCAAACTCCCCCCTCATCCCCAACCTTAGCAAATCTCTCTCAACAACCTCCCCCTTCCTCGCCATCAAATCCTCCACATCCCAATTCACACTCACAAACCGTCCACTCAACCACCTCGCCTTCTCTTGACACACCCACACCGCCATGCCCCCCACCAACTCGGCGCTATCATTATTGAACAACGAGCGAAACGGTTCCCGCAGCATATCCGTCGCCACCATCCCTGGATGCATGCTTATGGATGTTACGCACGGGTACTCGGCGGCGACGTAGGCGGCGAGGGCGTCGACGGCGAATTTACTTATCAAGTAGCCGCCCACGGCGGGCACGGTGAAGAAGGATTGCCAGGAGGAGAGGGTGAGGATTGTGGCGGGGGTGGAGGTATGTGCCTTTTGCGTTTACTTCCTGGGGTTGGGGTTGGGCTTGTTAGATCCCTTTTTCTCTCTTCTTTGTTTTCTTTTGGGAAAAGGGAAAAAATAAATAAATAGACGTACAAAGTTCTTCCACCATTCGTCGACGTTTGTCTCGTGGAGTTTTGGTCCGTCACCCGTTAGAACGCCGGCGGCGTTGATGAGGATGTCTGCGTGACCAAACTTTTGCTTGATGCTTTCAAAGGCTTTTTCTACGGCTTGAGCGTCGGAGATGTCGACGGCGCAGGTTAATGTTTCGATTTCCGGGTGAGCTTCTTTTACAGAGGCTTCGACGGTGGAGAGTTTGGTGGCGTTGGAGGCGATGAGGACCATGCCTTTGACTCCGGCTTTGATGAATGCTGGTACCATTGCCTTTCCATCAAGATTTGTGTCAGTTTCGATCATGGTTGTACAGTATGATGATGCGTAATTTTTTTGGACGTACTGTAGCTCCGATTCCGCGTGAAGCTCCAGTGATGATAACGACTTTGCCTGCTAAGCTGTGCTCTGGGAGACTCGGATCAATCGCTGGATACGCATCTTGATGCGTACGTTTTGTGAATTGCATTGCTTTGACATAGTAGTCTTTTGGGAGGTCACTTAGATTGGGTGCCATTTTTGGATATCGGAATCGAATTGCAAGGTATAAGCAAAGCTGTGATAATCCAGAGGACCGATGTGAAATCTATCAGATGTTTTTTCTTTGACATCCACCCTGCCTTTAAAATACTCTTTGATCATCGCTTTCTCTAACATCTCCACTTGTCGGGCAGGGATGCAACCGCTGATCTTGCATGTCCCACATTGCATCCTGCGTTCTGTTTGTGACAGCTGCCTCGGCGTGCACCGTTTTCAGTGCGGTGCCGCGTCGAGCGGTTGCTCGTTTAAAAAGCCGGCAGGTAGGATGCTGGTTCTGTCCTGTTGGGTGTTAGTGCAGGTGGATCCTTGCGTAGTTACAGAACCTGAGCGGGCGCAGGTGGCCTAATGTATTCAAAGGTCTGCTTGTGCGTTTTGATTCCATCCACAAGCTATTCATCCGGGGATATCATGTTTTCATTTTGAGATAGCTTCTGTGGAATTAGACATAAACTTCATAGCGATGCTAATGCATTTACAGAAACTTCTTGCAAGTTCGCATCTAGTAAGGCGCGAGGGGAAGAAAGTGTATCGAGAACGATATCGGCTCTACGAAAGTGACCATAACAGTGAACACGTGGAAGGATCTGTCGGAAATAGTCTGGTTTGCAGGTAAAGATGGGTGCTACAGAGCTTCCATATCCCCCAACGGAACACTTTTCTTATTTATAGTATGATCCCTATGTGTAGAAGCAGGACTTGGTGAGAAGTACGTAGTAGTTGGGTATATTCTAATCCTATCGAGTCGAGATATAGCTGCTCTACACTGTACTAACAATGCAAAAGATCCGGGTTTACAAGAATCACAAGAGCCTCACAAATGTCAAACACTCTACCACACGAGCACAGGATTCCTCACAAGCATACGCATGGAGCGCAACTAATATATTCTTCCGCACCGCACACAAGCCTCAAAGGCTGTACGCATCTTCTCTTGTAAATAAACGTTTAGATACCCAGAGTGAACTCAACACCAACGTCAATATCACGTGCCATCTTGACAACCTTTGAGAACTGAACCGACTTCTCAGCAGCACCCTGGAGATCATCGATGGAGAAAATCTTAAGACCAGAGTCGTTGATCTATTACACAAAACATGTTAGCAAGAAATATCCATCTCAAAGTCTGACTTGTTAAAACTTACCAGCTTCTGCGCAGCCTCCATGTTGGTACCCTGCAACCTAGCAATAACAGGAGTCTTGAGGTTCATTTCCTGGACAACCTGGATGAGACCCTTGGCAATGGCGTCACAGCGGACGATACCACCAAAGATGTTGACGAAAATGGCAGTGACCTTGGGGTCGCTGGTGATGAGTTCGAAAGCTTGCCTGATGGCCTCGGGGGTAGCACCGCCACCGACATCCAAGAAGTTAGCGGGCGCACCGCCGTTGAGCTTGATAATGTCCATGGTAGCCATGGCCAGACCGGCACCGTTAACGAGGCAGCCAATATCACCGTCGAGCTTGATGAAGTTAAGACCAACCTTGGCGGCCTTGACCTCGTCGGGGTCTTCCTGGGTAATGTCCCTCCAGTCAAAGACCTCCTTCTGACGGAAGTCGGCGTTGTCGTCAAAGTTGAGCTTGGCATCCATGGCGAGGACCTGGTGGTCGGTAGTCTCAGAGAGGGGGTTGATCTCGATCTGGGTAGCGTCCTTCTCCATGAAAACCTTGTAGAGCTTCTGGATAGTGTCCTTGGCATCCTCGATGCACTGCTCCGAGAAACCAAGCTCGGTCGCAATGTTGCGCGCCATTTCGTCGGTGACGCCCTTGTGAATGTCAATGGGGGTGGTGATGATGGCCTCGGGGTGCTCCTTTGCGACGGTCTCAATGTCCATTCCACCTTGCGACGAAGCGACAATGACGGGGCCTTGGGAAGCGCGGTCCATGAGGATGGCGAGGTAGAACTCACGGCGGGCAAACTTGCGGTCGACAATGAATACGGAGTTGCAGAGCCGGCCGGCGGCTCCAGTTTGCTTGGTGATAAGCTTGTGGCCGATCATCTGCTCGGCAAGGATGGCTGCTTCGCGGGGACTGCATACTGTGTTAAAGAATTGGCCATGGTGTTGCAGTACAATGAGGTAGCATACGAGTAGACAACCCTGACACCGCCCTTGAAGCCGTTGTCAAAGGTTCCCTTTCCACGGCCTCCGGCAAGAACCTGGGCCTTGATGACGGCGTCCTCTCCGCCTGCACACATTAGCCCCAGAACCAAAGTGCCCGTCTACTCTTGCTGGCGCATACCAATTTCCTGGGCAATCTTCTCAGCCTCTGCGCCGCTGGTAGCGACGCCGCCCTTGGGCACACCAATGCCATACTGGGTTTCGTGTTAGATGTCCAGGCCCGCCAAATAGTGGGATATTTCAGCGGAGCACTCGTACCGACTCGAGCAGGGCCGCGGACCTGTATTCGTGGATGGCAAGGCCTCTCCTTTGCTGGATGACGGAGCGCTTCAGTGGTGTTTCCTGGCATTGGTTAGCACTGCATGATCGTTGGTGGGCGGGCGCCAGGTGTGCAAGAGCCTTTTGCAGCTCGTGGGAGAAGCCATTGAGTGTGTACATACAGCAGCAGCGCGAACAGCGCGAGCCAGCGGCCGGGCGCGGGCAAGGTTGTACATGATGTCTGGAGTCGCAGACACACGTTTGGGTATATGGGTGGGGGAGTTTAGAGGGAGGGAAAGCTCTTGATGCACAGCTCCGTTTGATGTCGGCTGCTTCACAGGGCTGTTGCGGACGTCTGCTAGCGTGCCGAGAATGAACCGGGTTCTCAAAAATATCGCGGCCGGGAACTTGGTCGTATTGAGCCCCAAAATCTCAAGCGCCCCTGGATAAGTCCGCGCCGGAAATGTCAAAGAGAAATAACGAGGGCGATGTTATCGCCAATCGGATAAGTCTCCTTGAAGCAAAGGGACAGAAGCTCTTGGCCTCGCTTTACGGGTCGCGGCCAGACTGGGATACGCGGGACAGTGCTGCGACGCCTCAGGATGAGGATGATCAGGATCTCAAACAAAACTACGCTCATGATAGGTGGCACTCCACATGACTGTTTTTCGCAACTGCGCGTGCTAATATTCATGTTCAGAATTGGTCTTGGCGGTATACTTCCAAAGGATGTCGAGAATGGCAGCTTCACCAAGAGGACACTAACGTCGGACGACAAACTGCTGCAGCAGTTGATCGGCAAGAAAAAAGCCAAGGCTCATATCATGGCGAAACAAGAAGCTGCGAGGCCGAGTGCAGCGACCAAAACTCATCAATACAGCAAACCTGCTGTTGCGAAGAAGGAGGTGTCCGATGATGAAGAGGATGGGAGGGCCGCTACTTTCAAGTCAAAGAGAGAGGGTAGGAAGGCGAGGAAGCCGCCCAAAGCTCTGGACAGTGACGACGAGGATGAAGAAACGAGAGCAAAAAGGCTAGCAGCAGGCGCGAAGACTGAAGACCGGGAGATAAAGGAGCTTACCACAGAGACTCCGGTTGAGGATAAGTCGTCTGAAAAAGTGGAAGAGGAGGAAGAAGCAGAACCTGCACCACCAGCTCCTAAGAAAGTAAAAACTAAACCGAAGAGCTTTTTGGATGAAATTCTGGCAGAGCGCTCCAAGAAGAAGAGCAAAAAGAATAAGGCCTAGGGTGTCACTCCAGTGCATTAATAAGGCGTTGTAAACCATAGTCGTTTGATACCCCAATCATTTATCTAATTTTTTGATTATCGACATTTTCTACTCCCGTACAATCAAGCTGGCCATGCCCATTCCCGTGCCTATACATTTGCTCAGCACACCCACCTGCTCCCCACTTCTGCCCATCTCGTGTAGGAGCGTGGCAAGCATCCTGCCACTTGTCGCACCCAGTGGGTGACCTAGTGCAATGGCACCTCCATTAGGATTGATCTTATCCATCTTGTTCTCAAGTCCCAGCTTCCTTATGCAGTACAGCGCTTGGCTCGCAAAAGCTTCGTTGATCTCCCACACATTGACATCTGATGTCTGCAAGCCCGTGTAGTCGAGGAGCTTGGGGATAGCAAGAGCTGGTCCAACTCCCATTTCATCCGGTGTGCAACCCACAACCTGTGTCCCAGCCCACTTTCCAATGATTTGCTTTTCCAGACCGAGAGCCGTGGCTGTCGATCGGCGCATCATGAGTGCTGCACTTGCTCCATCCGAAACTTGACTGCTGTTGCCTGCTGTGCTTGCACCATTCTTGTCAAATGCCGGCTTCATAGTCGCCAATTTCTCCACCGTGGTTCCTGGCCGAATTCCATCATCCTTGGTCACAGTCACCTGCTTTTGGTTTTCCGGCACCTCGGGCTCAATCCACCTTGTAGTGACTGGAACGATCTCATCGTCAAACAATCCGTTCGCTTGCGCCTTCGCAGCCCTGTTTTGCGATTCCGCAGCGAAGGCATCTTGGTCAGCGCGAGTGACGCCATACCGACTCGCCACATTCTCAGATGTAATGCCCATGCTCATAATGCAGTCTCGTGCATCCTTGACCGGGCTGTCCTTCATCTCTGGCCAGAGTTCTGTGGGTATAGCTCTGCTGCCATAGTTGCGCGTCATGCTCTCCATACCTCCTCCAATGCCAATGTCGATTTGGCCAACAGCGATGGAGTTTGCGATTGACGTTATAGCAGATAGACCTGATGCGCAGGCGCGGTTTACGGTGCTGAAGGAAGTTGTCGTAGGAATGCCAACATGGTTTGCGGCCATGCGGCCGGCTTTGGAGCCACCAAGTTCGGCGAGCACGGTGCCCACGCAAACGTCATCTATCTTCGCTGGGTCAAGGTTTGGGAATTTGTTGATGGTGGCTTTGAGGACCTGTCTATCCGTCAGTTCCTGGCACATTGTACAGAGGATAATTGAGGGTGGTGTACCGCTCCCAAGAGTTCGTGGTCATATGCATCGCGCAGACCGCCCTTCTTGGCTCTTGTTACCGGAGTTCGGAGGGCAGAGAGGAAGACGACATCATGTGGATTCTTCTGGAGAATGTTCTTGAGACCTTTTTGCACGAAAGCCATGACGGCAAGATGACTTGTAATGAACCGCTGGAGATGGCGATTGTAGGGTATCAAGATAAAGGAAATGATAACGCAAAACGACACAAGAATCCAGACCAAGTAGAAGAGGCTGTACTATTGCCGCACGAAGAGGCCATGGTTATAGTAG
This sequence comes from Bipolaris victoriae FI3, assembly GCF_000527765.1. Lineage (NCBI taxonomy): Eukaryota > Fungi > Ascomycota > Dothideomycetes > Pleosporales > Pleosporaceae > Bipolaris > Bipolaris victoriae. The sequence continues at coordinate 203,351 of NW_014575344.1, read as the reverse complement.
TATGTAAGCTAACCCCAGGCCCGAGGGATTGCGTGGAGCTTCGGCAAGTGACCGCGGAGAAGTTGCGGCAAAGGTCTTTTCCGGCTCACGTGCGACAGCGAACCGCATCGAAGAGATTCGGAACACTGCGATGCGTCACGACGAGTGTTGGCCACAGGATGGCTGCAGAACAATGTCGCCGAACATGTTAGTGCATCAAGCCGATACAAACAAAAGATAATTACTTGCGGTCATGCCCCTGTAATGATGTAACTATAACTATTGCAATGTTTTTTTATTTCATTTGTAATTCGCATTGTCATCTGCCAAAGTCCCCGAGATGCCAAAGAGATTCCCCGCCTGTTTCCACACCCTCAAACTTTATGCAGCACTCTACACTTTGTCCCAAGTCTCAACAGTGGGAACCAATCCACCGAGCGCAGTTGGCTGCCTATGCAGCGGGGTATACCAGACGGAAAACATCGTTGAGAACAAACCAGCTGCCATTGTCGTTCTTAAGCTGGAATGCCTGGGTGAAGCTCATTGGCTTTTCTTCGCCCCCAATCTATCAAGAGTCAGTAGAAGTTTTGTGTTATAGATAAAATCTACCCACCATGAGCGCGCCCGTAACAAGAACCATGATGCCATCTTCGGCGGAAGGCTGAGCATCAATTGTATCTGTGCGATGTTGTATCTGCTGGAAAGGCAGGTTCTTGCAAGAGTCAGCTTTGTCTTTCCCTGTCGGGTAGAGTTGTTGTTACCTGGAGTTTCTCTACAATGGCAGCAGATCCCTGGGTTGGCGTCTGCTCAAAGGTGAGCATGGAAGGCTCTCTCTGTGAATTTTGTGAGCCGGAGGTCGTTGCACGCGCTTAGATCGGATCGCATACGTATAGGGAAGCGAGACCGGCGCGGTTTTTATCGAAGGTTTCATAGTAGAACTGGACAAACTGCTCTGGCGCAAGGGTCAATCCTGGTCTGACTGGAGGAGCCCAAGAGACAAAACCGATAGACTTCAGTCTGCCTCAAGTGAACGGGCGGTACATACGGGCGATGGCGTTGAAGTCGGCTGTACAAAGTCAGTCTCAATCGTTCTGGCTGTTTCCCTCTCAAGAGCGGAAACGCATAGCTACACAGCATCAGAGAGCTGGTGACCAAGCGCAAGCCAGCAGGTATCTATCCGCAACAATGTTGTCCTGTATGAGGAAACGACTCGACACCTGGTGCCAAAGGCGCATCGAGGCAGGGTGGATGGCGGGGTAGAAGCGGCAGACTTACACATGACTGCGAGCTTTTGAGAGCTACGGTATTCGGATCGATAGGGTGATGAAGTTTTCAACAGATGGTCTGGTACGCGACAGCGGCGGAGGAGTGATTTGGCAATGTCACAAAGGCGTGTTGGGAGCTTTTGCTGTCACAGCCCGCGTTCGCTGGGCTTCGGTGGTGGGGCAAGCCCTGCCTAATCTTGGAAGCCGTCGGCCCGACGTTTCGCCGGGCCTTCTAATTTCTTCGAAGCTCTGCATCGCGTTCCCTCCTCCCTTCATCGCTGGTCAACGCCCGAGAACGTCGTCCTTCAAGCGGGACAACGTGGGTAGTGATGCAGCGAGATAACTCACAGGTAAGCTCTCTCAGATTTCCCTTACAACTTTGCATTATGATGATCATCATCAAACGATAACTTCCGAGTCAACGACGGTGAAGTCTAAAAACAAGATCAAGCTCAACAGGCTGATTTGCTCATTCAAAACTCACATTGTTCATTATTAAGTCGAATGGTGTACTAACATGCCATTGTCTAGTTTGAGATACATACAACCAACGCCGACGCGCTCATGCAGATGCGCAACGTAGATAGTTCACGTAGCCAATCGAAGATGCTTTCAACAGCTCCCACATGACCTTCCAAGCAATATTTCTAATCTACAACCCCTTCTTCTGGAATGACTTGATAGTATCGACTATAGATTGCTCAAAGGTCTTGTACTTCAAGCCAACGACGTCAATGGACCGCTTGTTGTTGAATTTATACAATCCCTTGTCGGGGGTACCTTCTGGGTAGTCGCCGCCAGGCGTTGAGTCGCTGGGCAAGTCCTTGAACTCTGGGAAGTTCTTCTTGATGATCTGGCACATTTCCTTGTTGGAAAAGTATCCAGCTATGACAAAGAAGCGCTTGTTGGCCGCCTCAGTCTTCTCCATCGCGGCCACGTGTGCCTCTGCAACATCACGTACGTCTACCCAAAAGTGCACGCCGGAAATGGGAATTTCGTCCTTAAACTTGCCTTGGACGGCGGCGAGAATGCGCTGGTTGGATGTGTTCATGTTGTCGAGGCTCTCAAGAGGGTGTACCTTGATCATTGTTAACGATGTCATGTGAATAACGGGGTTTTCTGGGACTTACGATTGGGCCGTACACCATTGGCGGGTTGATCGTAGAGAGGGTGAAATTTGGCTTCTCCTTTTCTACAAATTCCCAGGCTGCCTTCTCTGCAAAGGTCTTACTTGCTCGGTATCCTGCGACTGCATCTTTGAGTGCATCTTCTAGCGTCATGGGATTCCAGTCTTCCTCTGAGTATTCGTGTCCTGGCCAAAAGCCCTTGGATGGATTCACAATAGCGGCAAAAGACGATGTGATGACGACTTGCTTTACGGTTGGCGCATTCTTCTTGATGGACTTCAAGATGCCCGTGGTTCCAATGACGGCGGGGTCGAGTAAGTCCTGTCTTGTTAGCGAGTTCTCCAACACCAGCCAAGGGCGGTAGTATGCACTCACTTTCTGGACATCCGTAACATTAAAGTGGAACGGGCTGGCAGTGTGGAGTACAGCCTCGAATGGAGGGTCTGAAACAACGGCCTGGTCAAAAGCATCTGGCTGTGCGATATCTGGGACAATGGCAAAGTCCAGCTGGCCCTTTTCAACATGGCTCTTGTACGACTCTTTGATCTTATCTGCCTTGTCTTGCGTGCGCACAGTGGTCACAACGCTGTGGCCGTGGTCCAACAAGACATCAAGAGTGTGCGCGGCAATGAAACCGCTGCCTCCGGTCAATAGAACTCGCGTCATTTCGATGATATAGAGGGAATTAGTACGATTGGGTCAGTAGGCGTCCAGATGCTAATCCACAGGTCGAGTGTCGTGGCAGCATGTGTATCTATGTCTTATGTAGCTCTTATACCCCAGCTAGCGCGGGGCAGTATTGTACCGAGTGTCGCGATTACATAGCAGGCCTAGTCCCCTCACCGGCTGCAATGGCAGCGTCACGGCTGATAAAGTCATGCTGTCAGTCTGAGTGATCGTGGTGCCATTGCGTCATCAGCGATGCGACACCTTTGGTGGGGCATACTGCGTCTTCGTGTCACCCTCCCGAGGTACTGCGAACAACTGCTGGTTGGAAGCTTCACGCCGTTTGGGCTTCCCAAACGGACTGTGGACTTCCCAGTAGACTCCGCAGCACAGCCAGATTTTCATTGTAGAGTGGTTATGATTGCCCTTGTGAGTACGTGCTCCGGAGCAGACGTCGTGTGCCAACAAATCAGACGTTGAGTCCGGGAGCCGGATACAAGCTTTGTTTGCAGTCAGTGTTGGGACCGGACCAGTGTAGAGTTTCTGTCAGGCTGATTGAGTGGGCGTGTAAGTATGTATAAGCGTATCCAGGCTCATTGTGTGGAACGTCAGACGGCGGTCCAAGGCACATTGCCCGTACGGACCATCGTTAACTCCGGGCCATGCCTTCCTCATCATATCGGCAAAAGGCCCCACCTGCAACTTGAGATACCTCCCACATAGCCCCCTCCCCCGCCCGCCACTTCATCTCGCCCTTCCAATCCGAACGGCATTCACTGTGCTAGGTGAGACTTAGCCTCGTTTTGCCAACGCTAAATCGGGTATGCTTGCGCTGCCACGGGGTCCAGTAATTCTCGATGAGCGTTGAATGCAGGTCCCCCATGCGGGGCAAGCCGACAAGATGAGGGGCCATTTTTTCGCCAGGCACCTGCTGCCTTCTCATCTCTTGCTCTCTTCTATACCTACGCTATCAGACTAAACATGACATCCCTCAAGAGAAGCCCACCTTTCCGCGCCGAGCACGTCGGCTCATTGCTCCGTCCCCAGGAGCTTGTGCAAAAACGGTACGATGTCGCATCGGGCAAAGCTAAGCCGGACGAGCTTGTGCCTCTGGAGGACAAGTCTGTTGCAGAGGTGGTAAAATTCCAGCAGGATTGCGGGCTCAAGGTCGTCTCGAGCGGCGAGTACACCAGGTCAGTAGCTCTGCATAATGTCAGTCTAGACATGGCCTAACTTTAGAGCCAGGCATATGTTCTGGGGTACCTTTTTTGAAACACTTCACGGCATGAAAGAGCTACAGCTTGGCGTCCTCAAGGGCTACAACAAGGATATGTTTCGCGCTTATGCACCGGACGTCAAGTCGTTTATGGAAGCAAAGGAAGTACCCAACCACGTCACTGTCTGCGTCGACAAGATTAGACACCCTGGAAAATCCAGCAACCAACGAGAAGTTGATCTGATGAAGAGCCTGCTTCCAGAAAGCGAATGGAAGAACATCAAAATCACGCTCATCTCACCATCCTGGTACCATTTCCGTTACATGAATGGCTCAGCCTACCCGAAAGAGGTGTACGCGAATGACGAGGAGTATTTCGACGATGTTGCCAAAGCGTATCAAGAAGAGCTCAAGATCCTTCACTCGCAGGGAATCAGGAATATCCAGATTGACGACCCCAATCTTGCCTATTTTTGCTCTGAAGACATGTTGGCAGGCTGGAAAGCAGACAAGACAAACAGCAAGACGGCCGACGAGATGTTTGACTCGTATGTGAAGTTCTACAATAAGTGCTTCGAGCGGCCCGCAGACATGCATCTCGGCATCCACTTGTGCCGTGGCAACTACGTCGGAAGCCGACATTTCAGTGAAGGCGCATACGATCTTATCGCAAAGAAGCTATTCCAGGTACTGCAGTACCCACAATCCATGGCACGGGTATGCTAACCGAGGCAGGATCTCGACGTTGACACTTACTATCTTGAATACGACACACCTCGCGCCGGAGGTTTTGAGCCGCTAGAGCACCTTCCAAAAGGCAAGAATGTCGTCCTAGGCGTCATCACCTCCAAGTTCCCTAAGCTTGAAGACAAGGACGAAATGATTGCCAGAGTCAATCAGGCTGCGGATTGGATCGCAAAGGGCACTGGCCAGTCACGCGAGGACGCGCTTAAACAATGCTGCGTTAGCCCGCAATGTGGTTTTGCATCACACGCTGAAGGTAATGCATTGGGTTATGAAGACATGAGGAAGAAATTGCAGCTTGTCAGGAGCATCGCGGATGCCGTGTGGCCCGGGGAGCCTTAAGCGCTAAGGAAGGGAAAAAGAGGAGTCTAAGACACTTCTGTGGGGGTCTTGACACATGCCGTTAGGGGAAGCAGTGCAGGAGTAGTGAATTCGAACCGAATGCCGAGTTCAACATGGCGTTTGTATGGGTAGTTCTATCGATTTGGGTGGCGGCAAGCGAGTCAGGTTGGTGCATTGTGTGGCAAAGAAGGAGAGGGACAAAAAGAAGACGAAGATGAAGACGACGACGCCTGTTCAACCATTTTGTCGATGTCGCTTACAAAGAATATCATCATCATTGCGGGGCCTGAAATCGGCAACTCGCATAGCCACGTGGTGTACTGGTGCTCATACTCAGTTCATTATCAAGCATAGGTCCAGAGAGTCTACAGTGCACGTTGCAGCTAACCTGACTTTGGTCTTAGTGTCCGTTATCCTTGAGCCGTTACTCCACAAGTTCCTCCCGCTTCGGGGGGGACGTCCGGCAGTCGGGAAATGACCGAGAATAAGGCCATGTTCCTTACAGGGAAAATGTCATTCGTGAACCAGGGGCGCAGCATCGGCGACAAGCACAAAAGGGAAGGTGTGTTCTTGTCGCGGGGAGCACATGTTCACTGTCTCGTATTGTAAGCTAGCAGCATTGTCGAGAGGATACAGTTTTTGTGTGGTTGCTACTGTGTAGAGGAATCTCAAAGTGCTTGCACCGCGCAGCGCTTGGCTCTTGTGGTGGAGCACTTCCCATGCCATTGGAAGCCTTCACTGCACATTGAATCCCTCGGGTATCGCAAGCGGTGGGTGGCGTAGTTCGGACGAAATGCTCCCCTTGCGAACCGTAAATTGCGACCCACAGTGATCCCTACCAGTACCCGCATGATCTACATACAGCCCTTCTTTGTAGGCATTGTCTTGCTGGCCTAGAAGAGACCAAAAACCGCGACTATTGAGCACCGCTGGGACGGTACGAATATGCGACCAATAATTTTCCTTTCCGCCTACTGCATTCATTGCCTCTGCCGCGTCAATAAGGGGGCACTCGAATGACGCCCTTGACACGATTCAGATGATATAAAGTCTTGCAATACTCCATCTTGCAAAAGCAAGCAGGCAACTCTCCCAGCCTCTGTCATTCTTTTGAAAACTACGCCTCGGCAACTAATAATACCTAATCACGATGCTCTTCCCACGTGTTCTTGGCTCTTTCGCAGCCTTCATCTCGCTCGCCAAGGCTGTCGATCTGACCGGCTATGAATACGTTGTGGTTGGTTCGGGTGCCGGTGGTGGCGTAAGTAAAACACATGAGCTTAGATAACACGGTCACTGACTTATTGTAGCCATTGGCTGCCCGCCTAGCCCTTGCTGGCCACAAGACTCTTCTCATTGAGGCTGGTGACGATCAGGGTGCCAACGCCAACTACACTGTGCCAGCCTTCAGTGCTAGGTCTTCCGAGGACCCCAACCTCAGCTGGAACTTTTACGTCAAGCACTACGCCGATGAGACGAGGCAAGCTCGCGACTACAAGACCAGTTATGCAACTCTCGACGGCGGCGAATACACTGGTCTTAGCCCACCCGAAGGCTCCACCATGAAGGGTACTCTATACCCCCGTACTGGTACCCTCGGAGGGTGCACAGCTCACAACGCTCTCATCGCCGTCTACCCCCACCAGTCTGACTTTGAGAACATCCAGAAGCTCACTGGAGATGACTCTTGGGCGCCTTCTAACATGCGCAAGTACTTCGAGAAGTTGGAGAAGAACCAGTACCTTATTCCTGGCACGGGAGCTCATGGTTACAAGGGCTGGCTCAACACCGAATACGCACCCATTGACATTGTCACCAGCGACCCTAAGCTCCTCAGCCTGGTTGGTGGTGCTGCTTTTGCCCTTGGCAATGCCACCAACGCTATTGTCAACCTTGCCACTCTCATTGCTGGTGACGCCAACGCTGACTCCAAGGAACGCGATGCTGGCCCCGGTCTTTACCAGATCCCCATCTCCACCAATGGTGGCAAGCGCACTGGATCCCGTGAATTCGTCCTGGCCGTTCGCGATGCTAAGAATGCAAACGGCACCAAAATGTACCCTCTCGATGTCAGACTGAACTGCCACGTCACAAAGGTTGTTTTCGACCAAGACGTCTCCCCTCCCCGCGCTACTGGTGTTGAGTTCCTTGACGGCCAGTACCTCTACAAGGCCAGCCCCAAGTCCTCTGGCGCAACTGGAGTCCCCGGATCTGCAAAGGCCTCTCGCGAAGTCATCCTCGCCGGTGGAACCTACAACTCTCCCCAGCTCCTCAAGCTCAGTGGTGTCGGACCTGCCGAGGAACTTAAGAAGTTCAACATCCCCGTCATCGCCGACCGCCCTGGTGTAGGTACCAACCTCCAGGACCACTACGAGATCAACGTCCAGGGCAAGGTCAGCTCCAACTTCTCGGCGCTCGAAGGCTGCACTTTTGACGGCAGCTCCGCCGACAAATGTATTGACCGCTGGAATTCCCCCATCCTAGGCAACCGCGGCATCTACGCTTCCCCCGGACTTGGCGCCACTATGCTCTACCAGTCGAGCACCGCTGATAACAACGACTACGACATCTTCGCCTTTGGCGGCCCCGTCAACTTCCGCGGTTACTTCCCCGGCTACGCCTTCAACGCTACCAGCGAGCACGACTGGTTCACCTGGGCCATCCTCAAGGCGCACCCACGCAACAACGCCGGAACCGTTACCCTTCGCTCCGCCGATCCCCTCGACATGCCCGATATCACCTACAACTACTTCGACACTGGCGTAGGCGACTACCAAAAGGATCTCACTGCCCTCACCGAAGCCGTCAACCTCGCCCGTGACTCTTTCCGCCGCCAGCTCGTCCCAGTCAAAGAAGTCCTCCCCGGCTCTGATGTCAACACCCCCGAGAAGATTGCACAGTACGCCAAGGACACCGCTTGGGGCCACCACGCCTCTTCCACCTGCCCAATTGGCGCCGACAACGACAAGATGGCTGTGCTTGACTCCAAGTTCAACGTCCGCGGCGTTGCCGGCCTGAGGGTCGTAGATGCCAGTGTTTTCCCCAAGATTCCTGGTACCTTCACTGCGCTCTCCACATACATGGTTGCTGAGAAGGCGGCGGATGAAATCCTCAAGGGTCTCCAGTAGGCTTGAGGGATGTTCACCTTTTGTGTTTTTTTTTGGGTTGTTTTGTTGCGCCTTGATGATATCCAGTTACGGTCGATGATGAGCGGAACATGAAATGAAGATTGTACACTGAACTTGTCTTGAGTCCTCTTTGTGATCGTGATGCAATGTGATAATTGTGAAGCATATGTCTACTTTGGTGTAATGTGTCGTGCTGTTAACGTTTGATGCTTGTCATGTCTGACTCAGAAAGTCTTGGTTGACATGGATATCGTGCGATCAGACTACTAGTGCCGCCAATGCCCTGCCTGAGGTTGCACAAACTAGTAGTGAGATTAGACTTCAATTTCTCTTGCACGCCGCTTGATGTTTTTTTTTTCATCTACAGAGTTTATATGCATATCGACCTTTATCTAGCATCTAACCTTTTTCTCTCTTACTCTCTTCCCATCTACTTCCCCTCTAGCGCCTCCCTCCGTCCACGACTCCCCAAATCCAAATACGGCGCCTCGCCCAAACTCGCCACACGGTCTCCCGCCCTCGCCTCGACATAGTCGTACGTAGCACAGTGCCAGGTACTCCTATTATCCCAGATAGCAAGGTCGTTCTTGTTCCACTTGAAGCGCACCTGGGCATCGTGATTTTGCGTGACGAGGTTGAAGAGGTAAGGGAGGAGGAGGTCGGATTCGTCTTTTGTGATGCCGTTGATGCGTTTGGTGAAGCCTTTGTTTACGTAGACAGATTTCCAGCCGGTTACCGCTGTATATTGGCGTTAGCATGTGTGAAAATATCGACCTGAGATAGAAGTGAGACTTACGGTTTGTACGAATGACGGGGTGGATAGCTGTAAGTGCATCACCTTGGTTGAGCGGGTTACCACGGACGCCCTTTCGAAGCGGATTACCTAGTCTCTCTGCCTCGTCGAGGAAGAACTTTGCGTCGTGGGTTGCGGTGAGGCCTTCGAGGAATGTGCGCATGGCGGGGGAGAGGCGGTCGTAGATTTCGTAGCCAGAGGCCCAGAGGGTGTCACCGCCGGTGGCGGGGAGAGTGTGGATCTTGAGCATGGCGTAGTCGGATGGTACGGGCTCGAAGGTGATGTCGCTGTGCCATCCTGCTGACGCGAAGCGGCTTACGTCTGAAAGTTGGTGGGTGAGGCCGCCGCCCTTCTTTTGCTTTTCACTGCTGATGACGGAGATTTGGTCGCCTAGTTCAGAGCCTTCTTCTGTGAGGGGGTGGACGTGGAGGCCTGATGATGAGGGCTATTGAAGTATTAGCCTTGCTGATGTAGTGACGCTGATATTTTGAGACATACACATCCTGAGAGTTCAGTTAATCGCAACATAAGGTCTCGCATCTGGTTAGGAGTGACATCTTGATTGCGCAAGAAAACAACTCCGCGCTGAGAGACTGTGACATCAAGTCAACTACTGCTTCAATATAGTCCATGTGCAATGACTGACCAGTGACGGCTAGGTCCTTGATCACAGCATCGCTTGCCTGAAGCAAGTCGGTCACTTGGAGGCCTTCAAACTCTCGACCAATGACCGGCGTCAAATCTTGGTACTTGTAATTGTCCAATGATCCAGAGTACACCAAGGGTTCCAACAGTCTCGACCTGGCGGTGGCGTTCCCGCCAAAGATGCGTGTGCCACCGGCGGCGTATTCATCCTCGGCATTGACGCGCTCTACAGAAGGCATCCTGGGCGGCTAGAAGGACAATGGATTCGGTTGACAAGCAGGATAGAATGCTGGACACAAGGCTTTCAAACTGGAAACTGCTCCGGACAGGATGTACAATATAGACTTCAGCACTGCTCGCTTGGAAGTCTAGGATATATCAATCTCACCCGAGATCCAGGATAGCCCATCTGCAGTACACGTGGTGTAGCACGTCATCGGGTACGCTACATGTTATGGGACTAGAGCCGACAGCCATGGCTGCGGGCGAGTTGCACTACCTTTGAGGGTAATGCCGGGGTTTTGGCGAAAGACCAATGAGAAGTGCATGCACGTGCCCAAAGCCGTGCGCTCCCCTCTTTCTCCTCCTTTGTCGGCGCAATTACTGCCTCGGGAGACAAGTCGTAATGGCGACGAGATGGGCTTGAATTGCGCAATAGCAACGAGGACTACATATATAGGGGATGGGCGTGGGCAATACATGTATTAGTGCATCCATTTCCCGTTCCAGGGCCCACTCTTCTTCCAATTGAGCGTTGTGTTGCGGTTGAACACTGCGGTCCTCTCGAAATGGGTCAAGATATTGAGGCTGCGGCCCCGCATACGACGCGGATTAGCGAAGATGCCAACTCGATCAAATCGCTGCCAAAGGTTGGAAGAGAGGAGCTCGCGGATATTGTTCCTCCTCATGAAAGTTACGAGGGCCGACACCGTTTCGATCCCCATGCAAGCTGGACCATTGAGGAAGAACGCCGACTTGTACGCAAAACGGATATTCGGCTACTCTCATGGCTATGTCTCATGATGTTTGGGCTGCAGGTAAGTTTTTGTGGGGTTGAACCGGAGCGTGGATACTGATCGGTGTAGCTCGATCGCGGAAACGTATCAAACGCGCTTGCAGATAACCTCCTGGAAGATCTCGGCTTAACCAGCGATGATTACAACAACGGTACAACCATTCAACTGCTTTGTTTCCTTTGTGCGGAATTCCCAGTGCAATTGTGAGTATTCGAGAGACTGCATTTTGATATCTGTCTGATTGATTCTCTGTTAGCCTCACCAAGCGATACGGCTTCAAATACGTCCTTCCGACCATGATGATGGCCTGGGGAACCGCTTCTTGGGCTCAGTCATGGATGCACGACCGTACTTCATTCTACCTTGGCCGCGCGGCCATTGGTCTGTGTGAAGGTGGCTTTATTCCTGGAGTTATCTTGTTTGCGACCTACTTCTACACGTCAAAAGAGCTTTCCATACGCCTTGCGGCTTTCTGGTCCACTCTCAACGTCGCCCGTGTCGCTTCCGCTCTGCTTGCCGCCGGAATTTTGGAAATGCGCGGCGTTGCAGGAAAGCCGGGATGGTTTTGGTTATTCCTCCTCGAAGGACTTTTGACCGTTGTTATTGCTGGATTATCATTCCTGTACTTGCCAGCTGCGCCCACATCTACGAAAAACGTACTTTTCCCCAAGGGCTGGTACAACGAGCGAGAGGAAGTCATCATGGTGAATCGCATTCTCAGAGACGATCCGGCCAAGGGTCTCACAGCCCTCAAGGAACCCGCCACTTTCAAGGATATCCGCGCGGCCTGGTCTGATTCTTCCATGTGGGGTCTGTACTTCATCGGTCTCATCGCCTACATTCCCGCCTCGCCCGTTCAAGGATATCTGACACTTACGCTCAAACGTCTCGGTTTTAGCAGATTCGACAGTAACATGCTTACGATCCCATCTGCTGCGCTCCAAGTCATTACCATGTTGGCACTCGCATACTCGAGCGAATATTTCAACGAACGCACATTCCATTGCATATTTGGCGAATTCTGGATTATGCCACTGCTCATTGCCCTTTTGACGCTTCCGGACGGTGGACGCGAGTGGGGCCGCTTTTCATTGATCACACTGATCTCCGGATATCCATACTTCCATCCCTTAGTCTCGTCCTGGATATCGGAAAACACATTTGACGTCAAAAAGCGCGCAATTACCGCTGCAACATACAACGTCATTGTGCAGATTGGATCTCTGATTAGCTCGCAGATTTACCGCAAGTACGATGGCCCGTACTACAAGCAAGGAAACTCAGTGTTGGTAGCCATTTGCGCGCTGAGCGTGGTGACATTCCTCGTGCAAAGAATGGCGTTGATGCGTATGAACAAGAACAAGCAGAAAAAGTGGGAACAAATGACTAGCGAAGAGAAGGCGCTGTACCAGGCGGATCTTGCCGCACGCGAGCTTGATGGAAACAAGCGGTTGGACTTCAGATTCACACTGTAGTCCGGATCAAGAAGGTCGACCGGGCCATGTTGAGGAAGGGTTACTGCTTACGTGTGCGGGGTACTGGGCGACACGGCACATAGCTTGGATTCTGTAACTTGGCGATGGGGTCGCCAATGGAGCCGCAACATGCTCATCAGCCGAACCGAGGTTTTTGCGAATCGCGGGTGTACGTAGCCGCAGGTCGATATTCGAATTCGAGTATGGACGCCTTGACACAACCGCCTTCCATTAATTTTTATCTTAAAATTTGGCATCAGTTTCCCATTCATGCTGACAGAATATATCAGGTTACGTTTTGTATTGCAATCTAGTATCCCAAATCTCAAGATAGTTGATAACCGATTAGATCTTGGTCAACATCTGGTAACACTGAAAGGTTATCTTAATGGAGACTGTTAGTCTGACCCACTTCTCCAATCGTACTCCACTTAGCATCATGGCGTTATTGCGGGGATGGATGGCGAAATATCACTACACGTGCCGTTGTCGTCTGGACTTCGAAAAAATTCAACAACATTGAGTAGCGCCGCGATCTCCCAAAGAAGATAGCGTCTCCGATGCAGAAAGCCTCCTGACACTTTTGGCTGTCGCGAGCGGGTTGTCCCATTTTGGTAAAGGTGGCACAGCTTTTCACCGTTCAGTCGACTCATCGCTAGAGCGGAGTGGTTACACACAACGGCTTGTTACTTGTGAAGTTTTGCATCCTTTTCAAACTCAAGTCGAACTTTATTCAGTCATTACACGTGCCTGTTCAACATTTACAAGATGGCGTGGGAAGAACCTCGTAAGACCGGTATGCAATACCGTCGCCTGGGTAACTCCGGGCTGCACGTCTCAGTACTCGGTCTAGGAGGATGGCTCACGTATGTTGTCCTGTGGTTTTTGCACATATGCCAATGCTAACCGATTTATAGATTTGGTGGTCATGTCGAAAATGGTTTTTGACCCTGTGCTTATGTCAATTGATCACATGACTAATTCCAGCATCAGAACGCACATTCTCCATCATGAAGACCGCATATGATAACGGCATCAACTTTTTCGACACTGCGGAATCGTATGCTGGAGGCCAATCTGAGATCATCATGGGCCAGGCCATCAAGAAGTTTGGCTGGAACCGTAACGATCTTGTAATTTCCACCAAGCTCAACTGGGGCGGCGCAAATGGAGAAGTCCTCGTAAACAACCATGGTCTTTCTCGTAAGCACATCATTGAGGGACTTCGTGCATCGCTTAAGCGTATGGACCTCGAGTACGTTGATATCGTGTATGCGCATCGTCCCGATCGCCTTACGCCCATGGAAGAGACCGTCCGCGCCTTCAACCACGTGATTGAGCAAAAGGGCTGGGCCTTGTACTGGGGCACATCCGAATGGTCTGCAGACGAGATTGCTGAGGCTTGCGGTATTGCGAAACAGCTGGGTCTCATTGCACCAGTCGTCGAACAACCACAGTACAATTTGCTTGAGAGGAAGAAGGTTGAGAGCGAATTTCAACGCCTATACTCGCGCTTCGGACTTGGTCTGACTACCTTTTCCCCCCTGAAGTTTGGCCTCTTGAGCGGAAAGTACAGCGACAGCCCAGATGCGCCTCCAGCAGGCTCAAGATTTGCAGAGGGCAATGATAAGTTCGTTAGTGGAATGCGGGATAGCTATGGAAACAGCGAGTGGAGCAATATGATCAACAGCGCCAAGGCTCTCAAGGTTTGTCTTACAACTGCCATTCTTCGCTGAGTTTCATTGCTGACATTCCCACAGCCGGTTGCCGACAGTCTGGGTGTTAGCCAATCCCAGCTATCGCTCGCTTGGTGCTTGAAGAACCCGAACGTTTCTGCAGTTATTACAGGTGCCTCAAGGCCCGAGCAAGTCATTGACAACTGCGCGGCTTTGAAGGTCATTGATAAGCTTACGCCAGAAGTGATGGAGAAGATCAACGAGATTGTTGGGCACATTAAGCTTGACCCTGCGCGTCAAGATTAGAGTATCTGTTGATGTGGAATAACGTCATTTTTGGGAGAACACTTTAGCGAAGCTGCTGGATTGTGTTGGAAAAGAAGTATAGTCATATATCGCAGTGAGAATCTATGAGCTCGAAACAATGCCCAAAAACAGAATTTGCATTGATGAAATTCCAAGACTTGATTCAGATATTGATTGCATACAGGTGACACAGGGTCCCCGTAACATTCATGTTTTGGCTAGGCGAAAGGGGCTAAACTTCATAGGAGGTCGACGGCTGTCGCATAGGATGGTATTCAAAAATTTAGAGAGATCTAGGTCAGACACTGTCGAACACGACACGGCCGACAGCCACCGGCGAATGCAGTTGGTAATTGAATAAGAGCTCATACTGTCGGGCGACAGTTGTTTGGCGTCTGCCGTCCCATCGTCGCCCTGATGGTGATCCGATGGTGTGGCTGACGAGCGGCACCAATCGACACCCGTCGCTTGCAATCCACAGGACCCACCAGCATCCGACAGCTGCTCGCAACTGGAAATGGAGGTAGTGAACAGCAACGGAGCAAAACCTGCGGAATAGTTGCCTTGGGTCAAGCCACTCTACGTGGATATGCTCCAGAAATTGATATCGGCGGGCATTATCCTCCTAGCTGCAGCTCTAGTTCCTTCGCAGCCAATTTCAATCGCCCCGGTTAGCAGTCCTTCTAGTTAGGTCCCTGGAGTCTCTTTGGCCATTCTGACATCCACAGAGAATTATTTGACAGTTAAGCAGACAACATAGAGCCTACCTGATGCTATTACAGTATGGTATTTCAGCCCGAGAGTTTTGGACGCCTTCTTTGTTACCGTCTCTATACTTGCACAGTGAATATATATCAACCAATGAATAGCCCGATCACAGAATCACACGATACCGCCACTTTCTCCCATATGTGTTCAGCTCACAAGTGCGGAGTGTGTCTGTTGTCAATGCTACCAATCATAGTGCGTTGTAGGCAAACTTTAAATCAGCCATGGCTGCAGCCTACATGAATCTCGATCGTTACGTTTTCAGCTCACCCACATTTTCGAGCCATCGGGATATTTTTCATCGCAGAATATGTGTCAAAGACTCAACCTTTGAAGTCTGAAGATAGTCTTTCAATGATCGCTTTCATTTGTCCGTAATCTCGATTGTATGAACGTGTGTATAGATTTTCCCATTCGAGCACTAGGTTTTTGATGCATCTAATGGGTGAAAATTCCAAACACTGAGGCTAGGTTTCCTAGCCTTGCTTCTTTCAGGGCGCGTGGTGAGCTGTGGCTTCACTCTTATCTGGATTAGGTGAAGAGGCGTCCAATCATCCACTCGACCATTTGGGTATCAAAGCTGCGGCTGCAATATTGACAGGCCCCAATACTAAACACTTTAAATCCCCAGGTCCCTGCACCGGCTGCAACTGAATCCCAAACCCTTCCCGTATCGAGCCTTCACAATTTGTACCATGGACGTTGAAGCGATCAACAAAAGTCTTCTCAAAGCTGTCGAAGAGGGAGATTTACCTGAAGTTCAGAAAATTATTCTTGGTATTCCAGAGTCAAGTAACGGTCAAAACTGGTCTTTTCTGTCGCTAGGGCCAGTGTACCGCGCCTGTAGCAAAGGAGATGTACAAATCGTGGAGTTCTTGCTCAAACAATGTCACCAGGAGGACTTTACCGACTTCACAAGCCGCACTACGTTGCTTCATCGAGCTGTTCAAGGAGAAGGGACAAACTTTTGCTACACAGTAGGGTTTCTAACTGGATTTGCTGCTGGCCATGGTGGGCCACGGACGGTGAAAAAGTATGTGAATATCCCAGATCATGAAGGAAAAACGGCTCTTCACCATGTAGCTGCAATGGGCGATTATGCAATGCTTGATATCCTCTTTGAAGCAGGTGCAGATATCATTGTCAGAGACCATCGAGGCCTTTTGGCCGCACATATCGCTTGCATAGAAAAGAAATATGAGACGATGATATGGCTGTTCAAGAAAGATCCAACGGGTATAGACGAGATCATACATCACGATTTGGCTTCGGGATCTACATGCCTCCATCTGGTCGCAAAGAGAAATTGTGGAAGGGAGCTTGGTTACCTTCTCGGTTTGGTGCGTGCGCCCGTCAGCATGATCCCCGACATCCAAGGCATGTATGTGTGGGATCTCGCATGCAAAGGAAACAGTCAGTTGTTCTATTTGAGTTTAGCAAGTCCCCTGCTAAAAGATATAGTTCAGGAACAGCCTAGAGTATCCAGGAGGAGGGTCACATCGGGAAAGTACCCTTATATAGACCCGGAGCTCCTATACGACAGTGAGGGGAGACCCAAAAACAGCGAAACGGTCCAAAGGTTTCCCATCAATCTAGAAGCAGCTAGTGTACTTATCTTCCAGGATCACAGTCGTGCCTGGCCTGGCTATCGATTCGATTGGAAAGTATATCACTTTCCTGGAGCACTCTGTCATTTCTTTCCTTTGAACTATGTAAGCAAGCACAATATTTTCGTACCATCAATCACTAATGACGAATAGTTTAGAGGAATATATGTAAAGCTACCGATTAAGAAAATAATGATACTGGAACTATATTGACGAATACAGGCATTGTTCGGAAAACTTTTGATCGAGGATCGTATCAAAATTAAGGATATGGATAGATTCATGGAAGGTTTTCAGTATGAACAGTACATAAGGGATCCAGATAATCATGGACCTGCGGTCCTGAAGCATCGAGAGCCCTCCTGTACTGTGACCCATGGCGGAGGCTCCAAATCTTTCACAATTGCGGTACGAACATTCTAATTGCCTTCAGCTGGGATGCTAATCTGGGCAGATGCCGTACTTCAAGGTACTCACAGAAGATTCAATCTCAAAATGGAGGAAACCGGAGTTGGTGAATGAAAGCCTAAAGCCTTTTTTAACAGACCACTATAGCAAGTCACTAGAATCTCTCAAAGCACCCTATGTACCACTAACTCTCGACGAGTACTGTTGTCCTGCGCTGCCAAAGTCAATGTTGGATCGTAGGAACGGAGACCAAGTACTTACTAAAGCCGAAAATACAGACTCATATCCTAAGGAGCTTGTTACCGTGTGTCAACTGTGGATTCTGCAATGCACAGATGGGCTCATAACTGCACACGAACCGGAGAGAGAATCAAGTACTAACAGCTCCGAGCCCGACTTTCCCTCGTGGGGACATGACTGCCTGGCAGGTGATGTTAAGCGGTATATCGGCATCATGCTATCTCATTTCGTGGACAGTCTTAACCGTCCGTCTGAAACAGGCTCAGGCAATCCCATCCTCAACACTTTCGAGAATTTTATTGCCTCATGTGCTCATGGTGTGGATGAGTACAGCAGAGGGGAGGATGTGAAGAAGTTTGACATTGACAAGGAAAGAAAATTTCTACACGACATTGATGATATACGAGGAGAATTGGAGATGATCAAACGCGTCATTCTGCAGCAGGAGGAGGTCTGGAAAACTTTTGCAAGCAATGCCTGGCCCGAACACTGGACAAGTGGTCCAGAAGGGCACATGGTCGTGAAAGACGACGAAAAGAGATCTACTCAAGAAGAGGATGAATGGCAACTTATTTTACGCACGCAATCTCAGTTCGATCGATTTCGACGTCGAATCGCGCAACTAGACGAAGACGCCGCCCGTATGGAGAAATCCATCATGGCTAAACTGGACCTGAAGCAGAAACATGCAAGTCTTCAAGAATCCCATGCAACGGCCGTCATCAGTGCAGCCGTTCTCGGCTTCACAGTCATAACCATCATATTTACGCCCTTGTCTTTCCTCACTAGCTTGTTCGCTCTGTCAATTGATCGGTTCCAGAGAAACCAGGTTGATTTCTTCATACCCGACCGCGAGAACGAAGCCGACTTTACCAACCGGACTCGAGTTTACACAACAAACTATATTGGAAAATGGGCTGGTAAGTACTCTCCGCACGTTGTTTCACAATAAACTGACAAAAACAGCTACCACAGTTCTTGTATCTAACGCTATTGCCCTGCTATTCATGTGGCTCGTCGTCGAATACGGCATGGGCGTGCCCGTGCTGCGACACAACGCATTGCGGTTGCTGGGCTTGCCAAAGCGGATATGGAAATCCAAGTTTGTGAGCAGAGGAATCGAACGATTTAAAAGGAAAAAGGTTCCAGAAGAGAAGGATTCTACAGCAACCTCTCCACCCCCTTCCTCAAACAATTGGCCACTTCTCGGATAAGCTCATCGTGCACAGCGCCCTCTGGCCAAGAAAAATTGAGCGTTGCATTTCCATCACCACCAGTCACAACACTAAGTGCAAACGCGCTCGCCACCACATTAGGAGACTGACTGAAAACCATCCTACCAACACTCCACATACTCTTCTCATCTTTCTTGTTCGGCCAAACCCCCACATTGGACAACTCCGCAGTGGGTTTGCGCGGCTTTCCCAGCATGCCCATAAGAAACTGCGGCATGGATGAAACGTATTTGAGAAGCGCAACTGGATTGTCAGTCCCGGATTTTGCTACTTCGGCAGCAATGATGGATTTGACCGCTCTGGATGTTTCCCAGGAGAAGTTTTGGAGGATATCGGTTGAGGGACCGTCGGACGGAGTAGGTCGATCGTGGAAGAATTCGTATTGCGTGATTGCAGACGTCATCTGCTTCTCTCCAATGTTGAGAAATCTTCTCGCTGATATCGGGCCATCAATTCTCAATCTCTTGCATTCTTCAGCTGGGAGATTGGCGAAGAGTGAGGCTGCTAGAAGACATTGCAAGGTCGCTGTCACGCTTGTCTTCTCTTCCCGACACGTCTGAACTAGTTTGCTTGTAGTCGCCCTGGATAGTACAACTGTGAGGAATCGTGGTTTTGGAAGTACCGTGACATCTTCTGGGACCGGATTGCCAGTCCACAATTTTTCGGAGGCGATGGCGTAAACAGGAGCCAGTAGAGTGTTCAGAATGGTCTTGCTGAAGAAATACCATGATATTGGCATGGGGTGTAGTTCCTCAAATGGCGGTAGCAGGGCTTGGTCAAGCGTTTTAACGGCCGGATCCACGTTGTTTGTCTTTTGAACAGAATTCAGACCTGCAAGAAAAGACCCGTGGAACAAAAGGGCCGAGGTGCCGTCTGCTAATGCGTGATGCCACATCCATGTCGCAGTGAATCTAGATGTATCGGATAACGACCTCAGCACGAGCAAACGCCAAAAAGGCTTACTCCCCAGGTTTTCCTTGAAGTCGCGGCTGTGCTGCTGTGCCAGCAGTTCGTCAAGCTCATCGTCGGCCTCTCCATCTTCAGGGAATGGGCTCCTGCGATCATGAAATTCGGTACAAGTGCATAGATCGATTTCGGGTAATCGTGCGAAGTATACGTCTGGGTAGGATTGGTCTTCGTTGAGAGCAATGGCGCTCAGGGCTGGGTGTTGAGCGATGACATGGCGTAGCGCGACGTAGACCTGGCTTTCAAGTGGAGGTTCCAAATTCCCTTGAGTTCTGTATTCTGCAGTGAAGCCTACATTTTTGTAGAAGCCCAGGTGGTGTCGTGCCGTACTGAACGTCTCCAGTCTGCCACATGGGCGTAATTTTTCGAGGCTCCCCAGATCCAGCATTGCAATGTTCGCGTATATTTTCCCCCTAACTGCAGCTCCAGTTGCATATAAAACCACTCAGGTATTCTCCTGCAGAGAAACACAATCTCGATACCCGTCAGGGTCTCTGCTGCTATTTGTCCAATCTATGCCAAGATGAGAGGGATATCTGCTTTGGATTAACGCTGCTATTGTGTGATGAACATCATAATGTCGCTCAACATGATTCGAACAATAAGATTAACTGGAACAATAAGGAAATCAGGGCTGAGACACAAATCGGGCGAATGGAATCGAGGAGGTCTTACCTTTAGGTAAGAGCAGGAGAAGGAGGCTACTACGGCTTCAGCATCTTCAGCCTCAGTACCGACGGTCAATATTTCCCCCTCGGATTTCCGCGGAACTACGAATTGCACTAATACTCTAGATCCATAACGTTTATCATGAAATACAAAGTGGTTGCCTAATGGCATTCCAATTAACTCATGTTGGGGTCCTGATCCTATCTAGGCCTAGTGCTTGGATACTTGACTCGTGTTGATCATCCGTCACGTGACACTATCTCAGGTGCAAAAAAATCACAAAAACATACAACAGCGGGGATTCGCCAGTGGTCACCCACCTGACTACTAGTCCGCCGGTCGAAGGTTTAATGTCTGGGGAGCGGACGAGACCCAATTTTGTACTTCGCCGATGGTCGTATGTGCCAGAAAATTGGAGGTTGGATCATTATCACAGAAGAACATGGGGTTTTGCAAAGTAACGAGACCTGTAAAAATCTTGGGCGATTTGATGAACCAGTAACTCAAAATCCCCGCCATAGGCCATTGAAATATTCAAACTCCATAATGAGAGCACCGACATGGTCAAGTCCAGAAATCTTGATACAAAACAAGTTGGGCACAGATGGTCTTCCAACATGCGCCTCCCGACCGCAAGTGTTCACTACTATCAAGGATAATGCCAAGCGCCCAAGAAAGTCAGCCGACAGCACTCCCAGCATATCTCTCCATTTTGAGATTGAATGTATTAAAAAGGTCGAATTCGTACCACCACGACGGTCAAAAAGCGGTTGAAAGTAAACTTGGCACAGTCATGGCCTCTTACGCATGCCAACCTGTGACTGGATAGTCTTTTGCACAATATCACCATCCACATCCGCATACCATTCTCCCCACAATCATCGCAATGCCATGTTGTCGAACCATGATGTGCTCCACATAAAACGTTGCTTGAGGTTGGTCAAGTAATAACAAGCCTTTAGCCGAAATGCAAGAACGCTATATTAGCTCCCCAACTGCCGACGGTGAATAAGTGCGCACGAGGTGACAAGGACAATTTATATTCACGCGATCCTACTGCATGCTGTGGGGCCGGCAGTTGCAAGGTATCAGTCGAGATATGGGGCAGTGTGAATACTAAGCAGAAGACTCGAGCGTCTGAACCGTATACATTGTCTTCGAAAAGATATGAAGACCTGTACACAAGACCTTCTCGACAACGTATTCTTGTCTCTCACCAGCACTCTGTTTCCAATACAACTTTATCCGTCATAATGCGTTTCACGCCACTCTTTTTCGCGGCCCTTGCAGGCGCTGTGCCGCAGTTCGGCAACAACCAGCGCTTCACGATGCTACGATTTGGCTGCGCTCAAAGCGTCATTGATCGTATTGATCCTCTCGTGAACCCAGGTCTCGCACCTTCACCACATATGCACCAGATTGCAGGTGGTAACGCGTTCAATACCACGATGCCGAGTACAGATATTTCGAAAATAGCCAGCTGCACTACGTGTGGGTATAGTGAAGACGTACGTTTCTGTCTTGTAGATGCAAATATGCTAAAGTGAAAGAGACGAAAGAATGCAACACAGCTGACGATATATAGTTGAGTAATTACTGGACAGCGAATGTCTATTTCAAAGCAAGGAATGGGACGTACAAACGTGTTCCACAGGTGCCAAACCGGTTCGTATACACGACCTTAATCTTTCTAATTCAAATGTATTAATGATAGTCAGCGACCTCTTCAATGACAAGTACACGGGCAAGACCACTGGTGGTTTCGTAGTATACTACGTTTCTGGTAGCAAAGGCGATGTTACAGCGTTCAAGCCGGTAAGCAAAAGCCTCAAATCCGCCCGATATCCTAGGGATAGCGAAGAGAGATCTAAACCACCTATGTAGGGATTCCGCATGCTCGTCGGCGACGCAGCAAACCGTGTATCCAAAAACCGCAAGTCCCAGACTTGCTTCCGATGCTACACCGGACCCAATTTCGGAGGTGACAACGCTGCACCGTGCCAGGACGCCAAGTAAGTATCTCGTTCATGTCTCCGCTATCTTTTACTAACGTCTCGTAGACTCGACACAGAAGGATTCCCTACTACACCCTGTCCAGGTGGTATCCGAAGTAACATTCTTTACCCCACGTAAGTAGCTTGCTGTTACCATCACATCACTGCTGATACAACACAGATGCTGGGACGGCGTCAACCTCGACTCACCAGATCACAAATCGCACGTCGCATATCCGACAAACGGACCTGCCTTATTCACCGGTACCAGCACAGGTGGAGCTTGTCCATCCAGCCACCCCGTTAGAATCCCACAACTCATGCTTGAGGTACCCTTCCCCCCACCCTATTCTATTCATTCACTGACTGTGACTAGATCGTCTGGGACACATCCAAATTCAACAACAAAGCCGACTGGCCCGCTGATGGTTCCCAGCCCTTTGTCCTCAGCACAGGTGATAAAACAGGGTACGGCCAGCACGGCGACTACGTGTTTGGGTGGAAAGACGATTCCCTCCAGAAGGCCATGGATGATGCGAAAGGCTGTATGGGAGCGAATTGTGGAAGCTTGAAGACGCAGCAGCCAGCTGATGGGAATAAGTGTGTTGTTCCAAATCGGGTTCCCGAAGAACGGGATGGGTGGATGAAGGCGCTGCCGGGGATGGATGGCATGCCTATGGAGTAAGCTGCTTGGCTTTTGTGGCGGCTGTTGGGATATGGGTCGTTGAATGTTCTTGGTATGTCACAACGCAATCTCAGTTGTAGCTGTCCTATCCAGAAGTTATGTGAGTGTTCTCAAGAAAGCCATATTGCTTTTCTAGTGCCGTATACACCTGAGTGTCCTATTCAATGTGTCACATGTGACTAGAGCTATATGTCACGATTGTCATTCATCGCCGGTTTCACGACATGGCCAAAATCTCAATAATTTTTCGAGCTCATTATCACTGTGATACGGTTGCTCTGAGCTCTAATTTGGTTATCTACTTGGCTACTGTGTGATAGCTCACCTTCACCGAGGGTGAGTGCCAAGCCTGGTTAGTCGCAATTAGCAAACGCACTCAAGGCAAAATACCAGTAAGACACACAGACTCTACTTACTCTCGCCTTGGATTCAACACATTCGAAAACCTTGCCTTGAAGGTTGTTCTTGTGCATTTACACCAAAGGCGATATGAGCAACATCACTAAGGCCGCTGGTCTCCTGAGCGACCTGCAGAAGCTAGACGAAGCGGGCCGCGACCGCATTTTAGATCTCTTGTCTGTTGAAGCTGTAAAGGACGTTCTCAAAGCCTCTCTTCGGCAGCATGATAGAGGTGAAGGTAGGTTACGTGCAATGGCGCCTCGAAATTTTACTAAAGTATCATGAACAGACAGCGTTGTGCCACAGAACTTACCTGCGACCGAAAATTCTAGTGGGACGATCCAGGAGCAAGAAGAAAGACCGGCAAAGCAGGCCAGGCAAATTACTACTCTTCGATACCGTAAGCGAGCTAGGATTGAGAAAGAAAATCCACGTGGTCGACTGGCTATGGAAAAACAAGTCATTGAAATTGTGTCCGACCAAGAGAACGATAAGAACAAAAACAACAAATCGAAGGTCCGACGATCGACTCGATTAGAAAGGTATCCCTGAAGAAATCCCCTAATTGCTCATTGCACTGTAATCCAATTGCGAGGACCACAAACAAAGCAATTTCTACTATATTTCGGTACCAAAGATAAGCGCTAATTCAACCATTCTCCTTTAGAGATCCATGCCTGATACATGATTATAATATAACCCGCCAATATCGGAAATTTCGAGGATGGTCAATTCAACCCGAGGTACATTTACAGCATGCTTTTCGCACACAGTTCAATCTCCACTCGAAGCGGGAAACTGCATTAGCCCGCAGACAATAGGTGTGTCGATGTCAGCTATCCTTGCACCAGTTTCTGTTGGAAAGTATACATGCGCAGGTATATCATTTGCCTGGTACCCCTACCCGAAGCCCTACGCATAGGCAAGTCTTTGGACGAGTTCGGGTGTTGCGTACTTTGAAAGCTGATTGCTAGAGTGACTGTGAATCATTAGTCGAACTCAGTATTGAGGATACATTAGCACTCTTGGATGAATTTCGCCTACTGTAGCTGGAAGCGGGAAAACAAAAAACCTCGCAAGATATGGAACGGATCCGAAGCGAAGCTGTACAATAATAGAAAAGTACTTACACGTCTGTAGCACAGTGCAAGGTTGAAGTAGTCGGTAATCATTAATCGTCGCATCCCACATAATTTATCCCGCCTTCGCAGCTAGACATCTTCTTCATCAAAATCGTTAAGTGAATTCGGCCCTCAAGTGAACATCTCATCTCAGGTCCCGCCCACAGCAACCCACTCGCCGCTCCAAATGCCATCCGTCTTGCAACCCGGACAACTTGCGTGATCACATCCCGTCGGCTTGGTGAAATCGTACTCTTCCCACGTGATAGTTTCTCCTGCATCTTCATCCGCCATAATGGTGACTTCCTTGGTATCCGCCTGTGAATTAGGTACGGCAGCAGGAGCAGTAGCAGCAACAACAGGTTCTTGAATCTTGACCTCAGTCTTGGTCCCCTCCTCCTCTTTCTTTGCTTCCACACCCTCAGATCCAGCCTCCTTCTCCTTTCCGCCCACCGCGACCCCCACTTTCTTGAACCTGCTCCCCGCTGCGACTGCCCCGCCACCACCCCCAATCTTGGTGAACCGGCTCCCAACACCAGGCTTCTTGTTCGCATTCTCAACATCTATACTGCGCATATCCAGGCCTTGTTTGGGTTTGGTGCTGCTCTCGCCTTCGTTGGATGCAGTCAGCTTCTTCATGTCCGCAAGGCGCTGGCGGTGGTTGTGATCATAGGAGCGAAGGTGGTTTTCATAGTCGAGTTGGCGCGGGTATCCTTTGTCGCATATTGCGCAGTTGAAGAGGCGCACAGCGGCGGGGAGGGGATTGTTGCGCTGGCAAGCCATGTAAGTATATATGTATGCATGGTACAAGAGATGTAGGTAAGGTAGACGTGACGTACTGGAGGCATTTTGGTATCTCCCAGAAATCCCTACGATAAGTCTCTGAATGTGGTGAAAGACACAGGAATTCGCCTTTCAATGCACTGGTGGGTTCAACACGCGTCAGGTGCGTCTCACAAACGCGTAAAGTTGTAGAAACATTTAGTGTTGCGGCGCACCGCCTCGGTCCACACCAACTGGCACAGACCCACCGCTACGGACCCACGCACGAATCAACGTCATCCCAAGTCTCAGCCAGCAAAGCAATTCCCCATCCTGATGCATTTCCCCATACTTGATAAATCCCCGTTTCCCGCACTCACCTTGCACGACTGAATTCGCCAAAAAAAAATCATGGAGGTCAACACTGACCTGCCGTTCGACGACGACGGCAGCGTCATAGGGCTGACCGAAGTAGATCCCTCGCCCGTCGACACACCGCCCGAGTACCGAGAAAAGAGCTATTTCCCAGACCAAGAGCGGCCCGAGGGGGGCGAGACAGAGGAAATGAGGGGGATCAGACGGATGAATACTCTAGGACTTAGGTTAGGTGAAAGAGGTCCTGCTTGGTGGCGTACGTTGTCGCAATTGTCCTTTTACAATTAATTCGCTTACTGATGTACCCTCACGACAAAGTCCTTCGCATCCAAAAGTACTCGTCGTACACATTCACCGCATTTGCCGCCCTGCACATAACAAACGTGTCCATAATACCATTGGCTACCCGCTCTGTCGTTGAAAGTAACCGCTACCTTCTTCTCACCCGTCCCTACTACCAGTCCGCTCTCACAGAACCCCTGCTCGTTGCTCTGCCATTGGCCGCACATATTACATCTGGAATTGCGCTGCGATTCTGGAGAAGACGGCAAGCGCTGCTGCGGTATGGCGCTGAGACACGAAGGGAAAAGCGCACCATTCCCTGGCCGGTGGTCAGTGGGACGAGTGCTTTGGGGTATGCGTTAGTACCCCTGGCTGGCTTTCATATCTGGACAACAAGAATATTGCCGTTGTATGCACACGGCGATTCGTCGCTGATCAGTCTAAATTATATCTCACATGGCTTTGCGCTACATCCTAAGGTTTCCTTCGCCGGCTTCACAGCCCTTGTGAGCGTCGGCGCATGGCATTTTGTCTGGGGTGCCGCCAAGTGGCTGGGATTTGCACCAAGCCAAGTAAAGAACACAGAAGAGAACAGGGCATTGGTCAGGAAGAGGAGGTGGTACACCATCAACGGAATTAGTGCTGCTCTGACTTTGCTATGGTTGGGTGGTAGTCTTGGTGTTGTAGGTCTAGAGGGATCGATGCCAGGATGGGTGGGCAAGGAGTATGATGAATTGTACAAATACCTACCAATTATTGGGAAACGGTAAAGAAAAAGAGAAAATATAGAAAGGAAGAAAGAGGAAAGCGCGCGTATTGCATTGTACTATACCCCTCCTCATAGCAAGCGAAAGATTCAATACCATTGTAGATATCGCTGAAGCACATGATACTTGCCAAGTGAAATCAATATAGTCTGTAGAGCCATTATATACTAACTCTTCGACACAGCTTGTGGCCTTTGAATGGAGAGATTACCTCAATTATTACCCTAGTTCATCACTTAGAAAAGGAGATTGGGAAATAATTCAATAAGACATCAAAATGCCTTTACATGATCCATAGTCTCGTGGCTGCAAGGAGCATATGATAATCTGCCGGCACATTCCTCATACTCGTGACACAAGAAAACCAAACCATCTACCTCCTCCCCAAATCCACATCCAGTACCTCTACCATATCCCCATTCTCCGCTCCCTCAAGTCCAAAAAACGGCTTAATGCCCTTTTCCACAGCCCCCTCCATCAACCCATTCACAAGTCCCTGCAAATCGCTCCCCGTCTGTCGGAAATCCGGAAAAGCATTGACTTCTAACAGCCACGTATTCAACCCACCAGTCTCTTCATTGATTCCAACCATGAAATCCAGACCAAAAATCTCAAAAGAATTGGGAAGGGGCTGGAAGTGAATAGACATTCCTCTCGCTGCTGCTTCGAACGTTGATCCAGTAATATCGCAGATTTGCTGGAAGATTGTATCTTTCCAGTTTGACGGTACGTTTATTTTGCGTCCTGCATCTCCACCCTCACTGGTAGATGATCCGGAGAAACTTGGCTGGGTGGGCAGAGTATCTGGTAAATCCCAGAATAAACCCACGGAACCCTCTCGATCTCCGCTGTCCTGCAGACAAGTGTTGGTCAAGTGGGCGCGCATAGCTTCCTGGCTGTTAGGCTCAACGTCAGTGGACCAGGGGGGCAGGTAGGGATGGGCTGCGAAGAGAGCGAGCATCGGTTTGTAGACGTGGAGCTTTAGGGCGCCGGTGGCGAGAATGTAGGTCCTTATATGGAACTTTCGGAGGTCACTGGTGGGGTTGTTTGGTGGGGTGAGGAGAAGAGGCGGATGTATGTATGGTTGAGCGATGAAATGGCGGAGCTGGGAGGTTATGATTCCGTTGTCCTCGTCTTTTTCTATTTTCAACTGTTGCGTATTGGAATCGCTGGGGGCATCTTCTTCTTCATCTTCGTTGTCGCTGTCTGGATCCCACTCCTCAAATATCTCGGTGAGTTCTTGCTCACTGGAGAAGAGGCGGATGCCTTGGCCTCTATCACTCATTCCTGGTTTCAGGATCCACCATTCCTTTCTGCTGGAAGAAGCACCATCTTCATCATCACCAAGCTCTTCGTTTCGTGCCCAGCTTTCCTTCAGTTCCCATGCTTCTACCAGCGCATCGTCCAGAAATTCGGCATAGTCGACCTCGAATTCCACACTGGGCTTGACGTGTTTCTTGAGAACCGAGTCAGGGTACTTGGTAATCCAGTTGGCAATGGTGGTGCTAAGATAATGCTTCCGGATCAGTGCTTTGCGGATCACGTAGGCGTTGGCCAGAGAGGTAGATGAATGCTCCATGAGGTGGTCGAAATCAATGGATTCATACTGAACAAACTGCAAAAGACGGGATGAGGGAGTGGGAAGTTGGGATAGCGAAGTGATGAGTTCGTACGACGATGATGGAAGTCTTTTCTCCAGGGCGGACAGTATGAGGGGCTGGACGTAGGGATCTTCGTAGTTGATCAGGGCGTAAATCTTATCGCCGATCTCAGACCCTGTGGACGCCATGCTGCCTGACCTAAACCCCTGGACCCTTCACTTTTCCAGTGCCTTGATTTCTCTCCGGACGGCGTCGCTATGGCAACCACCTGCAAGAAAAAGGAGAGAAGCTTAAAGTGGGTATCTCGTGTATAGCGTCAACGATGGAAATGCAGGGCCCAATGTTGGGTATGTGAAAAGAAAAATTGATATTGTACACTAGTGAAAATCGTTACTGTAAGGCTGTGGTGAGCCTCCATGTGGTATCCAGAGCCCAGAAAAGTCGAAATATCCGTTTTCGCTTAGCTCTAGCCAATCAGCGAGCTGTATTTGTAACGCCATACCATCATCCCCTATGATGTCGGGATATTCTTCGCACGTCAAAACGCCTTTAGCACAACAAAAATCAATCAGACAACTTCCAAATCATCATCGTCGTCGTCATCGTCGAGGGCAGCGATGAGTCCTACGTCGAGTCCGCCAAGGCTTTCTCGGCCAGGCTCACGTATGCCCTTTCCATCTAACAGTAGACGAGCCCTCTTCTTCGCAGGACTCGCCTCACGCGTGCCGCGAAATGCCGAAGGTATTACCTTCTTGGGAGACGGGATTCGTCCGTATTTGAATGCCCACCCTACTGGATCGGTCGATGTGACCGATTTGCCCGAAGCGGCTCGTTTTCGTTTTACAGGTGCCAGGGAGATGTCTTTGGACGTGCGATTGAGTAGGCTGGAGAAGTCCGTCTCGGCCGGCTTGTCTAGCCTTGAACTTGTCGAGATGAGAGAAGAAGGGCGTGCTCTGGTGGGTAGGCTCGGAGTGCCAGCGCCTTTCGACCGCAAGTAATCAGCTCCAGTAGTGCCGTCTCCCATAGTGCCTAGCTTCTTAGCAAGTTCGCGCTCCTTCTCTCTCTCAGCCAGTTGCTTTCGAAAGCGGTCTTCGCGGCTCACTCCCCCTTCCCAGTTTTGGTGATCCCGGTCGATGAGCTTGGCAGCGCCTCCAGGTCGTGGGGCAATGTACACAGTCTCATGCAGTTCGCGATCATGATACCTTCCTTCGCGCTTGAGCTCGTCACCTTTCGAAGCGCCACTTCGACCAAACATGCCAAACTTGCTGCTACCCGGGCCTCCACCAAAGCCAGTCATGGTGTTGACTTGCATACGGCCTTTCTTGGCCTTGTCCACCTGAAGTTGGATGTGAAAC
This sequence comes from Bipolaris victoriae FI3, assembly GCF_000527765.1. Classification (NCBI taxonomy): domain Eukaryota; kingdom Fungi; phylum Ascomycota; class Dothideomycetes; order Pleosporales; family Pleosporaceae; genus Bipolaris; species Bipolaris victoriae. The sequence continues at coordinate 173,739 of NW_014575344.1, read as the reverse complement.
TCGCAAAATTCCGTTTTCCGGCCATCAATCCATTGACCACAATCTTTTCCATCTTTCCTCTTCGCGTTGCAAAAATCCAAGTCCCGTGCAGTTCCAATTTCAAGTATGGTGTCGTCTGAGCTAGTCAGCTTCAAGGAAAACTTGCCTGTGTCGCGGTTCCGTGGCGGCATGATGTCGGGGTTTAAGATGGCAACAACTGTGCCGAGGGGAAGTTTCCAAAACTGGGAAAAGCCGGTATCAAACAAGAACAGATCCAGCTCCCACTTAAGGTCAGTCAACTTGATTACCATGAACTTGCCGTTTTGATCCGTTGCCGATTCTTGACTGCTTTTAGTCTGATCTTTAGCGGCATTCTTGGAGTTGTGCGGTGTTGACTTGTAGCAAATGACACCTAGTACAACATAGTCGTTTTCCCAATCCGGGGGTTCATATTCTGGTGCCTTGACCGTCTTGAGCAACTGGGGAATAGTGAGGACAGTCTTGCCTTCCAGAGTACGAGTGACGACATTGTGCTGCATTTCGCGCGACTTCAAGTGCAGACCAGAAAAAGGCTCAAAGCTAGGGGCCTCTGAGCTGTCATCTCGGGACGAGATCTCGGCGTATCGAGAAACGGTTGGGATTGAGCCAAAACTAGAGGAAGATGCCTTGGAAGACGAGGACACCGGACGTGAAGTGTCGTTGCGGAAAGACAAGGTGGAGCCAGGTCGAGGGGAGGGTGGAATTCTCAAATCAACGGAGCGGCTCTGAGGTCTGGTACGTCTTGAAAACGGCGGGGGCATCTCGCGCGAACTCGGTGTCTCAGAGCCTTGAGAAGAACTGGTCCTAGAAAGTGATGGCCGTTCTGCTAAGCCTTCGATGGTATGCAAGCCAAATCCTCTGTTTCTCCTCAGCTCGGCCTTCTCCTCCCTCTCTTCACGGTCTTTGTCTCTGTTCCTGCTTTCGGCAATGCGCTCGCTGAAAGATTTGATCTTAGGGGTCTCGCTGCCCTTGAGCGACCCCGCTCGCGCCCGCCCGGCCAGAACGCTCGAAGGCCGCTTGAGACTAATATCACGTGCCGTCAGTCCTTTGTCGATGCCCAGCATGACTCGTGCAGGACTCTTTGGCTCGTCGGGTGGTGGTCGTGTTCGGGTGGGAGAGCGTGGCACCTGTACGCCCGCTTCTTGACTGCTCAATGGCGATGGGTCAGCCCTGCGCATGGTGCTGGCTATACTGGCTCGTGAGGACGCTCCATTACGGTCAGCGTCGGCAGATTCTGCTTTCTTCTTTTGCAATGCCTTTAGTTTCAACTTTGCCTCGATGGCTTGCAACTGGAGACGTAGGGTTTCTTCGTCATCGTCGTCCCCATCGCTCGTGGGCTGGGTGTAGTCGCGCGACATGGGGCGGCGCTTCGAGGGCGAGGGTGAGACGGAGTTGCGCTCGCGGCGACTCTCGTATTTTCTGCGTGCAGAGGGCGAGCTGAGCAATGCTTCCACAGACGATTGCGGGGGCCAGTTTGGTTGATTATCCTTGACTGTACGGATACACTCAGCGCGTGTGTTTATGGTAGTCTCAGCGCGAATGACGCACCTTTGGCCTTTGGACTCTCGCGCACAATCATTGTTGTGGTGGTGCAGTGTTGTGAGCGTGTATCTCTCAACAGGGCCCATAGCAACACGGGCAGAATGAGGCTCTCAACGGGCGTGTGCCTGGGCGTTTGATAGTGTGAGTGTGAGCGCAAAGGTGTAGCCGAAAGCCGTGGGCGTTTGTTGACACCGGGTTGCGTGGTTGATCCCAGACATGACAGCGCCTGTGGGAACGGCTTTCTCATCTAATCCGAAACTGGCGTCTTTGCAGGGGTCGCGCGTTGCTTGCACGCGACGCGACTGAACACCACCCTAGCACCAGGAACAGAACAGAACAGAACAGAACATACAACCCGGAGATTGCAATAGACTTGGTTTATACAGACATCAAATACCATTGCTGCAATGGCACGAACACGCTCAAAACCCGCCAAGGCGACACCTACAGAAACTACACCAGAGCCCACCACATGTACCTCAAAGTCACTCCCCGCAAGTGCACCAAACCCACCCAAACTTTTTGTCTTGCCTAAGAATGCCTCTCGGGATGCGCGCATAGTCACTCTGGATAATCCTGCAAATGAGGCACCGTCGCGCTACTTCTTTTGTCCAAAAAGGGGCTTCTACGAATTCACTCGCATTGCGGCCCCAAAGAAGGACTGCCGAAGTTGGCTCATCACCAGTAACGATGGCACTACACAAGAACAAGAGAAGGAAGATACAGATGCCTCAAGAATAAGCAGTGGATATGTCGCCAAAAGCGCAGATCTTTTCATCGCCACGCCCATCGATCTCCTCTTCCTCATCCTGCCCGCGCTCGCACCCAAGACCGCAAAAGACACAAAACAGCACTTCCTTGCGTTCGACGACTACCTCGACACGCTGTCTTCTTCATCGCCGCACTGGAAGGCCCTCCTATCCCAACATGCATCCCTAAAATCCATGCTGGAGAAGCGCATCCACCTCATCTGCGACACTGTCGACGCCGGCGACGAAACCATGTACCGCATCTCCCTCCCCAAACTCATCGAAGTGCTAGTCGCAAAAGCCGAACGCATGATCCAGCGCGGCCTCCCCGCCTCTCTTGAAGAAAAATTCATAAAAACCGCCTTGGAAATCCCCATCATGAACATCAAGCGCGAAGAAAGCACTCTAAGCGCCGTTTCAACCAGCAACACAGAAACCGGCGAGTCAGAAACCACCACCACAATAACAACACAAGAAGACACCGTCACCCCAGCCCTCACAACACCCCCAGAAATCCCCCACCTCCTTCGCCTTCGCACATCCCTAACCTACCTCACATCCTCCTACCTACCCCCACCCCTAACCTCCCTCCTAACCCCACTCCTAACCCCACGCTTCACACCGCTATCCACACACCTCTCCGCCATCGCCGCGCTCAAAGCCGAAGCCGCAGCCCTCCGCAGCATAACAGACAACGTGTCGCGGAAGCGCGCAGTGCTGGAAGACGATGACAAGATGGCAGAGCGGGAGGAGAAGAAGCGGAAGAAGGAGGAGGAAGACAAGAAGAAGAAGATGGAGGGGAGGGGCATCAAGCAGTTGAAGAAGGTGGATACGAGTGGGATGAGGAAGATGAGTAGTTTTTTTACAAAAGTGGATAAGAAGAAGTAGTTTTGTTTCTGCGTTCTGAGCTTGGAACCGCGAAGGCGATGAGTGGATCGTTTTAGTCTTTGGTTTTTTCATGGCTCTCTGGCTAAGAGATCAGAGGGGATATATATACCAGATGTATTAGTAGTAAAACATGTAGTTTATATAATTGAGCGCTTCTAGCAAAAAACCATGGTCATGAGATGGGAGTAGGAAATTTGGGTACTTGGTTATATTTTCACATTCATCTAAACTACAAAAGTCGCCTTTACTCCCCCCGCCGTCATTACCCCCGTATTTCCCTCGACCCTGTCCAGAGGCGCCCGAGGGGGACCAATACGATCCCGCTAATTCCTAACGTTTCCGAGTCGCAGCTCGTCATCTATATATGTACGCTACCTACATACCATCCTCCCTTCGCGCGAGGCAATCAACGAACATGGTCGGAGCCCTCGCATCTCTCCCCAAACATTACAGAAATTAAAAGAAGCTCGGGCTTGCAAAACCAGAGTGAGCTACTTGGAAGAAAAAGTGCTGGCTTCAAGCTGTCAGACACTGTTTTCCTCTTCTTTCGTAATCATGGGGTATCCTTTTCTTTCTAGAAAGAAGGAAAAAACAAAAAGAGGTGGGAAAAAGAGCAAGAAGAAAAGAAGAAGAAAAGTAGGTCAAACAAAAACAACGCTTGCTATGCAAATATGACCAAAAGCGGGTTATGTACCAGAACATGTCAGAGAACCTAATCTGGTAGGTGACAATGGCCATTGTTCCGCCATTCCCGTTAATTACGCAAACTAACATCAAGACGAACGGGCTGCGTTCGGCCGTTAGACCTTGTCGATTGACAGGAAAGAGGTGGAATGCTCACTTCGAGCTCGCTTGTCGCTGGCCTCGCGCTCAAGCGGCTCCCCACTGCGTTTCTTGGATGACTTGGCTGAACTGCTGGAGCTGTGTGCTGATTTGACTCGCGTCCAAGAGTCGAAAGAGATTTCTAAGATCAAGTTAGTATTAGATAATTCGGCGGCGATAGTTGAGAAAACTTACCCTTCTTGAATTTGCGAACAGTAGGCGGCGGTGTGGTGGCTAGAGACGGGGCTTGAACAACGTTCTTGCCCTTGTTCCGGCTCGGCGTAGCAACCGTCGGCTCAATGTCGGTTGCCGCTTCTTCGTCGTCCTCATCCTCAATACCGTTCGCACGATTGCGCTCTTTGATCTCGGCTTGGAACAGGAGTTTTGGCTTGATAGATGACCGAGTGAGCGGGCGACGGGCCTCGTGACCAATCTGGCGACGAACTCGTCTGTCATCGGTAGATAGTTCGTCTTCTTGCTCGGCGTCCGAGGCGCCAGATGGGGCATCGTCATGGAACTTGCGGAAAACCTTGCGGCCACGGAAAATGTAAACCATACCCTCGTCACGGTCGACTGCCTCCTCCATCTTGGCCGATTTGATGTCTAGTGTCTTCTTCGATTTTTGTGGAGCCCTCTTTGCTTTTCCCTTGCCCTTGGTAGTGAGGAACGGGTTCTCTTCTTGGGCTCCAGGTGTGGGAATGCGCTCCTTGGAATCCGTGTAGATGGGGATTTTTTCCGTGGTCTCGTCCATGTGCTTTGCGAAACTTTCAAGGGTGTAGAGATCCTTAGTCTTGCGCGATTTGCGGGGAGTTGGCATGGCCTCGTCAATGGTAGAAGGTCGGTTGGTAGGGAACAAGACCCGCGCAGTTGAACTCACGTCGTCGATGCGGCGCTTGCGGGGCGTCTTGGCTGGTGTTGGTAGCATGCCTGGTGCCATTGTTGCAGAGAAGAGGAGGCGTCGGCTTGAAGAAGGTGCAGCGCAGTCGGAGTCGGAGTCGTGTAGAGTAGAGTCCAAGGGTGCGCGGCGGGTGGAGCGTGGAGAGCGGAGTTGCTGAGGTGAAGAGGGAGGTGAGAGAGCCAAGGCGTTTGCGCGGGCAGCTGGTGACTTTGACGCAGCTGTGGGAGTCACGTCGCGCCTAGCTCGTGGGGTTGATTGCGCGTGGTGAATGTGAATGTCGCGTCGAGCGGCGACTCTGCTGGACCGACGCGGTGAAAACGGCTCGTAGTTGTCTCCATGGTGCGGTGCAGGCGGAGTGTGCAGGCGACGGGGCGGCGAGGGGGTGCGTTCCATGTTGGGTGTTTGCGTGTTTGTTTATGGGGGGCAGTTGCGATGTTGGTGTAGCAATGGGTATGAATAGTGGGTATCCAAAATCAAAACAAGTCAAGCGAAGCTCCAATGACACTGCGCGCACTTGTCCCAAGGCTCAACGGATGCTGTAGCGATATGCGCGGGCGTGGATGCGATAGCTGGGCTTTGTGGTGATGGTGAGGGTGAGGGTGCAGTCCAAGGGCGGGTGGAGACAATGGGGGCTGCCTCAGATAGGGAAGGGTCGATGCAAGATGAAGGAAGTGACGAGGCTGGGAGATGGCGGGTGCTGTTCCTTGGCAAAGCGGTCAGGGCGGGCGCACATCAACAAACGCCCGGACCCTCCACCCCCGGCCTGCCCTAACCGCCTAACGCCTGCCCCGCCAACCCAAATACGTCAAACACGCCAAACACCTGTCAACTCGTCCGAAACCCTGCCAGCTCGAACAGTGCTACGTGTTCTGCTCTGCTGAGAATACAAAGGCAAAACGGCGCACAATGGATCCACCAAATCTGGGCGCGCTGCACCTCTCCGACTCCGATACGGACGGCGACGCGTTGTTCGACACCCCCGCAGCGCGCAAAACGAACAAGACAAAAGATGTCGAAAGCGATGCAGAAGGCGCCACCGGCTCCAGGCCACGCGCAAAAGAATCCCATTATACTGCAGAAGAGGCGCGGGAGGAGGCTTTGCGTAGGGAGCTAGAGAGCATACGAAACGTGAACAAAGTCATTGAGGGTGTCATTGAGAGCCTACAAAAGGCCAAAGACAACATGGCTGTAAGGGACAAATTTGGAAGATACACAATGCTTCAGCTGACATGTTTCCAAGACCGTGGCCCGCACTGTGCAAAACGCATCCACCCTACTGCAGACATGGACCCGCATCCTGTCGCAAACCGAACACAACCAGCGCCTTATTCTGAACCCACAATGGCAAGGCGCGTCGCAGGATCTAGTTGATATTGAAGAAGAACAAGCGCATCGCCAACAGGCTGCACAACGTCGCGCAGCTGAAGAGCAGGCACGGAGAGAGGCCGCAGCAAGGAAGATTGAAGAAGACCGTCAAAGGGCCGAAGCTGCAGCAAAACCAGGCACGCGGGGTAGGGGCAGGGGCCGACCGCGAGGTGCCTCGACATCTTCTACAGGCAATTATGTTGGAGTAGGCGGACAAGGAGGACGAGGTATCAGCCGCAGCGATTCAACCAGGGGCAGAGCTGGTAGTGGCATAGGCCGGGGATTGCGTGGCCGGGGACGAGGTCTGGGCTAAGCATTTATCCCACCAAATAGGAAAAAATGCTCAAAACATCCAATTCGACTTTTCCCACTTTGGATCTTTCTACCTCGGAATATGGCAACACTGTCACACTCGGCCCAAGTCAACTCAGCATTCGTATTTTCGATGCATCGGGTACTGGCGAATGTTGGTCATTTCGATATCCTTAGTGCCCCTGAAACTAAAGCTCTAGCAAGAGCCTGCCCTTTGGGTCCATGGTCCGTTGTCCATCAATGGCGCTTGCACTGGCAGCTGATCAGCCTTGTAGCTTGTACCCTGAAGAAGAGTGCGCCATCGGAACTAAAGACGGTACCTGCAGCTCGCATGCTCGATGCAGTCAACGGTCCGGATCTGGTGTCGTCGGATGCACTTCTCGAAATGGCTAAGCTTGGGGACCCCACTTGTCGTCAGTTGGACCCCGCTGCGCCAGTCTGCGAGATCTTGCGACTCTCCGCGAATTCAAATTGAATCCTCCTCCCTGTTTTTCAAGCTCTTTGTCGCCTGATTTCCTCTGATTCTTCTTTTGTGCCGTTCAGACTTCCTATCAAACCACGTCCACATCTGTCAACATGGAAGTTCCAACGGCATCGTCGCTACGCGACATTTACCCAGAGGACGCGCTCCCAGTCGAGACCAAGCGATGGGACAGCTTGTTAGTCAGGTTCAAAGAGCTCTATAGCAAGCAGGCCGACTTCGTCGCCCGGAGTCCTGGTCGCGTGAACATTATTGGCGAGGTAAACACTATGGTAAAACGTTATATGATTGGCGGCTCATGATATAAAGCACATTGACTACTCTCTCTACGAGGTATTACCAATGGCTATCACAGCCGACTTCATCATGGCAGTCGCTGTCAGACCATCTGATGAAAAGCCCCGAGTACGCATTGCGAACCTCAACTCAGAGAAATTCCCCACGCGCGAGTTCGACATCCCTGAGGGAGAGATTCCGATTGATGCGACAGAACATGAGTGGACCAACTACTTCAAGTCCGGTCTCAAAGGTGTAACACAGCTTCTGCAGAAGAAGCGCGGTAAATTCACCTCAGTCGGAATGGATATTGTTTGCGACGGAACTGTCCCAAGTGGAGGTGGACTTTCAAGTTCGGCCTCGGTTGTCTGTACGAGTGCATTGGCTGTGCTGAGCGCGAATGGTGAACAGAACATTGACAAGACCGAATTGTGCGAGCTTGCGATTGTATCTGAGCGTTCAGTCGGTGTCAACTCCGGAGGGTAAGCAAACACCTCGGTTCGTTATCTTCATAACTAACGCGTTTCAGCATGGATCAAGCAGCATCAGTCTTTTCTCTGCGCGGCTCTGCCCTCTATGTTTCATTCAAACCCAGCCTCAAGTGCACAAACATCGAATTCCCACAAACCGACCCAGAGCTCGCCTTTGTCACAGCTCAAAGTTTCGTCGCAGCAGACAAGCATGTCACAGCCCCAGTCTGCTATAACCTGCGTGTAGTAGAGTGCACTCTCGCAGCAGTTTTCCTAGCAAAGGCATTTGGCCTGAAGAAGGATCTCCCAACAGATTCCTCGCCACTAGGAGTCAGCCTACGCGGCTTCCATGACACCTACTTCGAAGACAAAGAGGGCGTAGCCGACAACACCAAAATCTCCGTCTCAGAATTCGAGACCCAACTCACAAAGTTGATCCAGCACACAGAAAACTACCTCCCACAAGAAGATGGCTACACACGGGAACAAATCAGCGGCCTCCTCGGCATCTCGGTCGAAGAGCTAAACCAGCGCTACATGTCCAAATTCCCCGTCCGCGCCGACAAATTCATGCTCCGCCAGCGCGCCCTGCACGTCTTCACAGAAGCCCTCCGCGTCATCAAGTTCCGCTCCCTCCTCGCGTCCCCACCTTCAAAAGACAAAGACTACCTGCAATCCCTCGGCGACCTCATGAACACAACCCAGGACTCGTGCCGCGAGATTTACGACTGCAGCTGCCCTGAGCTAGACGAGCTGTGCGACTTGGCGCGTGCGGCGGGCTCGTGTGGTAGTCGTCTCACGGGCGCGGGCTGGGGTGGATGCAGTGTCCATCTTGTGCCCAAGGATAAGGTCGAGGCTGTCAAGAAGGCTTGGATCGAGAAGTACTACAAGAAGAAGTTTCCCGATATTACGGACGAGAAGCTGGCGCAGGCGATTGTGGTTAGTGAGCCCGGAAGTGGAAGTATGCTGTACAAGGTTACCGGTGAGAAACTTGCTTAGAATCTAGTTCTGGTTTGCAGCTGTGAATGTATGTGGGTTGGGTCTGAGTAAAAGGGGACCGTGATTTAGATGCTGGTAACTTCACATGATTCTGGATGTGTGATGCTTGAGCTAAGAAAGAATTGAATCTTTTGCCTAGATAGATCAGTTTGATATCTACACATGACTCGATCTAGTCATCACTTCAATTACTTTTCACCTTCACAACATTCACTTACCTGTATTTTCCACATGATATAATACATGTTGCCCTTCACTACCCCAAACACCGCTATCATGACATACCTATAAACACTCGACATAAGTCTCTCCAATACTCCACAATCTCAAGTCTTCAAGTTCCGTGTTCCTTACCTACAAGCACACGTCCTCTTCCCCTTCTTCCCTTTTTTCTTCGCCTCCTGCTTCCGTGCCAATATGGCTAGACGCCGCAACAAGAAAAAGCCGCGAAAGCCACCGGCCCGCACCGAGTCTAGTGAAAACGATAGACTCGTTTCCCCGCAGCATGTCGATGCGAGAACGAATAATGGGCGGTCTCGAGGTGCGAGCGAGCATGTGTACGAGCCGGAGTGCACGAATCTGGATCAAGGTTTCAGCGAGGAAAGCATACGGCGTCAACTTGGGTTTGGGGGCGGAAGCCCAGCACGGACGAATCCGTCAATACACAGGACATGGGACGAAAGCGGGGTGGATTCGTGGTCGTATGCATGTGGCTCGTATGCGTCGCTGGGTGGTATGGCTCCATCATTCAGTCCTGGTGAGTGGGAGACGTGGCAGAATTGTGTGTATCAAGGCTCATTTCTGCATGGTGATGTTGCTGGGGCTCAGAGAGATGCGGAAGGCATGGTTTTTGGGACGTCATCTTGCGGGTCTGTAGCGAAGCGGGGGGAGGGGGAGCCGCAGTGGGATATTAATGCGTACTTTGCGCCGCTGGGTACACGTCATATGCAGGTGGTGAGGAGGGGAAATGGGAGGGCAAGAGACGAGTGGGAGTGTGACTTTTGCGGACTCGAGTGCTTTTGCTGGGGTCTGACAGACGGAGTAGCAGACCAACAGGCGGTGTCATTGTAGACGGACTAATTGGCGGGATGGGATTTGGATGCCTCATTGGGAGCCGTTGCTGAGTGGCCAGATTTGCAGTCGTTGGCGTTGAAAGGGAACTATGCCGACTCGCGTTCCAAGTTGGTTGTCGGTATTCGGAAAACGGCAGGCAGAGCATGATGGTATGCGTCCAAGAAACATGAAGCGTCCTACGAATGTGAGTGCTCTGGATGCCCTTTTTTCTGCACTCCCCTGCTGCTCTATTGTGCCAGCTTGCGCGGTTCTGCGTCGACGGGCAAGCATCGTATCCACGTGATTTTGCATGCGGCTAAAGCGAAGTCAATCGATGCCCTCTTTGTCCCGCGCGGAAGCAATTCCATTGCTACCCATCCGTATTACCGAGGCCGTGCTCCTGGGAAACGGATATAACGCGCACGCCTTATGGCAAACCAACCTATCGCCCGCTATCGTTTGCAGATAACTTCATCCGGTCTGTTTAGCTCGACCCAAAGATAAGCTCGCTGGGGAGCCTGTATGCTGAGAACCTGAAGCTCGCTCATTGATGGCTGTGCCCCTATTGGCAGCTAATCCGATGAACCCCCTTGCTTTCGGCCGTAGGACGTCGCGTGCCTGTGCAATGTATATATCATCTACCTCGTCCTCCCTCGCAATCGTCTTCTCGGACCACAAGTGAGGCGGACACCCCTAGCTGCTGAGCTGGTGTTACGATGTATTGTTGCAGGGTTTGTCAACCCATTCGTTCAGGGTCGAATGACCACATCCCATGCCGCGCCCGTTTCCGAGACCCACTGTTCTGAGATCACCAAGCATCCACGTGCAGTTTGTGGCCACAATCGGTAAGCTCATCGTAAGACAAAAGGTGGCAGTTCGAGCCCATGAGCTTCGACAGGGGTCTCGGGTCTCGCCCTGAATCCTTCAAGAGACAGATGTTCTCTTCGCTTGCGAATGCGTTGGTGTAACGAAGCAGCAAGACTCAGTCGTCGACCAATTTCGCTGGGGGCCTGAAAGACGGCTTTCTGCCAGTGGGTAATGCGAATCAACCTGAGCATATCGGCCGACCACGACGCTCCCACGTCTTCATGTGTAGTCGTATTAAGCACTGGTAGTTCTCGGCCCAAGATCCATCCTGATGGGTGTCGGTATAGTGAAGGCGGTAGCGGAAGAGGAAGCGGGGGATCTTCAAACTAAAAAGAAGGAACCATGACCCTTCGACCATTAGCTAATAATTAACAGTGGGGGGGAAAGCTATGCAGCAGCTCTATACCCAAATGGGTTTAAAACACGTCATTTTGCGATCACTAGTAGACTGCATGTTTCGACGTAGCACGTCGGTGCAGATACTGTAAACGAGAGGACATGCATGACAGGTATGTTGAGTATTGAAACTAGCATCACCAAGCAATCCTTCCTTCAGGGTTTCGATGCTAACGTCCTTGGCTTGTGCTGCAGCTCACAGAAAGTCAGTTTTATCCTGAGTACCTTGCTCTAATCTGTCAGCGTGAAGGACTCGATAGTGAGGGTGTGAATGAAAACGATACCAAAACTGACCACCAAGACAGTATATCAGCACAGCGAAGCTACATGGAAGTGCTAAGATGCCTGCGATCAAGTTTTGCGCCTAAATATTGAGGTCGATGCGCTCAACGGTCTGGACGTCTGGTAGTAGGCGTTCCAAACTAAGACGGGAGATGACTATCAAGCGCAGTATGCACTCTGGACTAGGGCGATGCGCATCCCCAACCCATCTAGCACTCTTCAATCCAAAACATCCGATATCTATGACCAGCTAATATCTTGCAGAAACCACGAAAGTGAAAACCCTGTGAAGAAGATAGTGATCAGAACAGCAAGATACTATGCATTCAGCAAGAGAACATTGGATTCTTTACAACAGCAAGCAACGCATACATACCTCTTCGCAGCGCTTCACAACCTCTAACTATCAACTGTCTCGTCAAGAAAGGAGAACAAATGCAAAGGGAATTTTGATGTTCACATCCCTTTGTTTACGGTATTCTATCTGATTACCAAATGGTTTCGATCTCGCTTCCGATCCGCTTCCGGACCGCTTCCGCAATATCCACCGCTTCGAGCTAGTCAAGTATGTGCCGCGGTATCCCGACGACTCTTACAGGGAAAAGAATACAAGCAGGCTTACGACGACAAAGCGTCCTGCGGATCAATGATGCCGACTTCTGTATCGGGAAATCCATGCCCCATCTTTCGATTCTTCGGTACCGATGTAGAATAGAATGGCCGGCCGATTCAAAACGTCATGATTCAAATTGCTGGTGTCCCCGTCATGTATATTCACAGGAAATTAACCTCTCTGTTCATCCTGCAGAGCCCAAGTATACCGTTGTATTTGGAGAAACGCTCCCCACTCGCCCCTCGAGACCTACCCGGCATAGGAAAAGCCACCACCAAAATGCTTTCCAACGTTTTACCAATGGCTCACAATGTTCGCGCATACAGACCAAGTTACATGACAGGGCAGATCACATACCAGGGCGGTTGTTGTATCGCTGCAAAGAAGAGCTAAGACTGATTTGCCCGGGCAGCCGAGAAGGACAGATCGTGTAATTACGGGCCTACGATCCTCAACAGTACATTTTAAGATCACGTCAAGTGCCGAAGCAATCATACTAAACGCACTTGCTATGCATCTCGGCTAGAAGACAACCTTAGGCTCAGGCAAATCGGAAGAGATGGAATTATGCCCAGAACGGATCAAAGCTCGCTTCTCTGAGGCAGACGGAACAATAGACCCGAAAACTCGAGCCGTCCCTCTTTGCATCCGACTGGCTCAGACGGCTGGACTTGCTCAAACGGCTGGACTTGCAGATACCTTCTCTGATAAGAAATGGAGGTAGTCCCGTCGACCCTCTGGATTGGACCGATCTCCCAACGGAAATCGGTACCCGTCGACCGCTCTTTTTCGATTTTGGTGAGGCTCGGATATGTATCGCGAGCAATCAGAAGATGTCATGACAATGCATGGAGAACATGTGACAGGAGCACAGACTTTGAACGCAGCCCTCAAGCGCATCTACCTACGGCTTTATGAAGAGAATCTCGCACTTGGGAGCTTCTGTCCAAGATTACGCACACCACACCTGCATTGACGAATATAACGTTGAAGCCACGTGTGTCGATGCTGCACAATCTTGGGTATTCAATTAGCCGTGATCAAGTACCGAAGATTCTCGAAGAGCGCGTGCAAAAGTACGGTTGGACAGATGGACCACCATAACAACGTGGCTTGGTAATTGGCGGCGAGATATGCTGCAAAAGAAACATTCTCTACTCCCTGTCAGGGGCTATCTACCGGGCTCTTTCTAGTACAAAGCAACCACTGCTGGGGTTTCAGAGCCGTTCGGACACGTCAGTAAGTCTGCAGATTCAACTCAATATTTTGATCCATAATCGGGTCAATGGTTGATAACGATTTTTAGCACAACCTCTCAGGAGTGTCACGTCAAGCGACATGTGTGAAGCTTCTCGGACCAACCATTGCAAAGCAGTTGTTCCAGATTCCAACCACATCTTCCGGATTTCCGTTGTCAAGGTATCCCGGTCCTGACGTCGATTTTAACGAACGCTATGTACTCCCGAGATCTATTCTATGCCTAGAAACGGGCCGCAGGAATATTGCTCAACGTTTATGTCGAGCGGCTCATCGCAGAGAGAAGGTCGGGGAAGCACATCATTTCGGGCAAGGTTCCTTGGCCTCTAGTGGCTGTGTCCATGGGAGTAAGATGCAGGCATTGTTGCCACGCAAGGACTGCTTCTTCGTGCTCCAGCAAGCACTGCATCTACCATCGCAATAGGGAAGGCATCGTAACAGAGTTGGTGAGACAGGGTACAGTAGCGGAGTCGATGACAAGCTCAAATTGGCAGGTGTTTTCGTTTGGTTGATGGAAAAAGGCGATGCGGAAGCAAGCGCTTCAGCTAGGGATCCAGGTTTGACCAAAACGGCCGAGAAGGCGCTATTCCTGAGGGAAAAAAACACCGAACGCCAATGCACTTCACGTGTAATTCGTCACCGCCCAACGCGTGTGCCCGATTTCTATATGTTTGTGCTGCTACATGATCTTAACTAAGAGCAGCGCCTCAGTATGGCGATCACGCTTTGAATGGTCCACAGCATAAGCGGCACGTAGCGGATCTTCAGGCCGACAGCCATCAGTTTTGAAACCAAGACTCGGTTATGACGTTTTGGAATAGGTCTAAGATTTCGCATCCTCGCAGTTCATCCCCCGCAATGGGTACAGTGAATATAAAAAAGCGGGGTCGTTGCAGGGACTAGGACACCGTGCTCTGCAATGCTTGCATCCATGGTGCCTCAAGTATCCGCTATAGTCTCTGCCCCTGGGGCACTATTGATGAGTCTATCTGGCCGGTCATCTCGTGTGTGTGTGTATGTGTGTGTGTGTGCAAGCTCGAAATATCCAAGATGCTCAAGACGTTCGAAGGCAGTACTATGAAGGAGGTCCCGGAAAACATTGACAAGTCATCACAACCACCACCTCCGACTTACGTGGCCAACCCATCGGCTTTACCCGATCCCCCTCGCCGCCGCCAAAGACGCAGTTGTGATGCGTGTCGACGCAGCAAAAGAGCCTGCGATGCAGAAAGGTTTGCTGACTTTACAGGCCAATCCTGTTCCAACTGCCTCCGAAAAAATCAGGCTTGCACTTTCAACTGGTTGAAAGCTACTGTCAACTCAACTCAGGAACCTCAACGAAAGAGGACAAGATCTGGGACTCAAAGTAGCATTGACAGCACCGAAGGATCCACGACTCAGCATCACGGCTTCCAGGGCAACGCTAGTTTCGAGGTAGCTGACCGAAGAAGACGCTGGGCAAAGTCTTTTGAGGAAGAGGAGGATCAAGAAGATGACTCAAACAACATACCACTTGAGGATATCGATAACGAGATGAGCGGTTCCGGCTATGCTAGCGATCTGGTGCCAGTGCGACCACGCAAGAGCTACGGGCGAGGCCCGTTCTTGTCATCATCACACTCCCAACGATCCTCATTCGATGGAAGGTTTAGAGATAAGCGGCCGATGGGTGACGGTTCATTTCAGCTCAAGGACATGCTCCTAGGGGAAAGGAGTTCACGTGGTTTTGTAACCAACGGCCTACTTCGAATTTACAACGACAGCATGGAAAACGCCCTTTCATGCTGGCTGACCGAGCACAATTGTCCGTACACACTACAGAAACACAAGCCGTCCGCCTTATCAGCAGGAAGGGCAAACAGGGAATGGGGTTCGATATGGGGTAACCGAATGTACAACCGTGTCATCCAGCTTGACAGAGCGTACAACTCCATTCGTATACGAGCCTTGACGGCTGAGGAAGAGCGTACAGCCTCCAAGGCACTTAACATGGCCGTCGTGGCCTTTGCATCGCAGTGGGCTCAAGCAGGTGACCGAGGTTCGCGGGCTCGGCCAACAGACTTCAACTTCTCAACGGACGAATTCCCAGAGTCGAATCACTTTGAGCGATCAATGCAAGAAGGTCTATGGCACCAAACATCCCAGATACTGCACCGTGCAGCTGGCATCGACTCGTTCCGCGTCGTCTTCGCAATGATCATCTTCTCGCTCACGCAGCGGCCTCTCGACATATCCCGCCCTTTTCCATACAGCGTCTCCCAACTGAAAGCCAAATACGAATACTTCAAGAGCATCATACAAGACGACGAAGCACCCATATTTCTGGAACTAGCATTGCGCCAGATGATGGCTCAGCGACGCGCACTGGAGCGTGCAGAACAAGCCATGTCTAGGACAGCAGACGGGGAGTTCCAAGACCCTCTCCGACAAGAAGACCGCGACACATTCAACCTATTATACTGGCTCGGCGTCATGTTCGACACATTATCAGCCACAATATCAGAACGCACAGTAGTCGTCGATGATGAAGACTGCGAACTCCCTCGACCAGAGAGCCACAAACCCACCCAGCCCACTCCTCCCCCCGCCGCCACTTCTGCCTCGACCGCATGGCCAGTAATACCAAACATGTTCAACACCCAGTTTCATCCTGTCCCTCCAGACCCCACCATCGACGCCGCGACTGTGGAAAGTGAGGCATTTAAGAACCCAGAAGACAACAAAGTATGGGGCAACTTGTTCATGCGCAGCCCAGACTCGCAAGCAGACCCCGGAGCAACGAGATGGCCATGCAGTTACAAACTTGCTGCTTCAACACTGAGCTCCGCCGCGCCGGTAAAAGTACTATTGTATCGACGGGTATCGCAGATTCAAACGCTCGTATCACGACGAGCGTCAGCAGATAAAATAGAGGTAGGTCAAATTCCGTCATTTCAAAAAGGAACTTGAAAGATCGTTTCCACAAATCCATCATCTTCGAGATGTCATACTAATGACAGAACAACAGTCCGCCATCAACGCCGCCTTCCAAGTATATACGCATTGGACCCGCACCTATGCCCCCTTCATCTCAGACTGCATAACCCACCATGCCACACTCCCCACGCGCATTCAATCCTGGTACATTCTCCTCGCGGGTCACTGGCACCTCGGCATCTTCCTCCTCTCAGATCTCCTCCACACAATCGACACTGCAGCCTTATCGCTCCCCAACGAGCGCGCCTGCCGCTTAGCTGCGAACCTCGTGGCGACGCTGCGCCGTCAAAATGCGCTGGCGGTCGCGGATCTGAGTCTGGCGAGTATACATTCCGCAGCGCAGAGCGAGGAGGACTTTGCAGCTGCGGCAGCTGCAGCCGCAGGGGGTGTACGGAGCGAATTCCATTTTGCCCTCAGTGAAGCGGCGTTACTGACGGAACCCTGGACCGTCGTCTTCGTCCGTTCCCTATGCAGAGCAGGCTACATACTCGTTTCCATCGCCGCCTCCACGGACTCCACACGCGAAGAACGCGAGCAAGCGCGGGCGCGATGCGGCGATTGCATCGAAGGACTATGGTATCTCGGCCGGAAATCCGACATGGCCTTCCTAGCCGCCCGCTGTTTGAGCAACATGCTGGATGATGCGGTTATGGAGATGGGAGGTAGAAGCGCAACAGCGACGACGACGGCGGCGGCGACAACGGAAGATGAAGATGGCGGCCGGATGAGTGGAAGTGAGGAGAGTCCTACTGCGACTGGTGCTGGCGCTGCTCCTATCAACACAGCCGATACCTCATCCTTCTTTCAGACCTGGGGCTTGGATGATATCATGACTGATACTACACACTCACACCCCCAAAGCCATGCCACCGCACCACCACCACCACCACCACCACCATCATCATCAGGCTACCACCAACATCAACATCAACCTCCCAACAACTTCTCCCCCCCTCCTCCTCCGCCGTCAAGCTACCAAGGCTCCGTTGCGATAAGCTACCCCGACTCCGAGTCCCAACTCCCGTTAGCAGACAGCGACATTTTGGATTTCCAACCCCCCTTGAATTTGGATGGCTCGGGCGTTTGGGATTTTAATATGCAGTCATAGGGTTCTTTGCTCTAGTCGGGCGTGTTTTCAATGAGACATTCATTGTAGATTGATGATTGGTTAATGGGTGAAATGAATTGAATGACTATACCACATGGACCTTTTTGTTAGTTTATGGATGTTTTTTGATGTGACTGGTTGAACGTACATTCTCGATCGGCTTAGTTTCTGTTTTTTGTGCCCCTTTGGAGTGTAGGAATATGTAGGGACAGATCAGATCAAGGAGAAGCTTTGGTCAATGCTGAATAGTACTGTTCCAAGTCCGTATTGATAAAAAGAAGCTGACTTGTAGTTTGACCGAAACTTGGACGAGGCACAAAGCGCTGTCGGGTTACTTGCAATAAAAAACCACGTTAACATCCAAGAATGGAGTCCTGAATCCACCGTCTCCAGGACCGAACCCTGTTGGCGAGATGAATTAGTGACACAAATATTACCTCGGGGCAGACACATCTAAAACAGCAAAAATGGGAGGCACGGCTTGCATTTGAAAAACTAGGTATCATTCACATGCTGTCATCCTTAGACAGACCTAACCGTGACGCCGCCCATGCTGGGATTGCCCACGCTGGGAATACCCATGCTGGAAATATCCATTGCCGTATCGTAACCTTGACTTTTATAGTGTCGTAAGCCATAGCAAAGAACCACGCAGTCGCTTCACCAGCGAGTAGCTTATTTCTTCTTGGCGTCAGCCTCCTCAGCCTTGGCCTTGGCGCGCTTCTCGCGGGCACCGACGTAGCGGGCCTCGGCGCGGGAGTCACGGAGCTTCCTGTAAGCGTTCTCGGTGGCCTCGTAGTTGCCAATGGGGCCCTCCTCGAGCTGGACGGTGTTCTTGATGGGGAAAACGGCAGAGGTGTTGCTGACGAGGTTGTCACCGCTCTTAGCAGCCTTGACGTCCTCGGCGGAGGCGTCACCGTTCTTGGTCTTGCCGTTGCGGCGGGGGAAGAGAATGAGGCGCTTCCTGTACTCCTGGAGGCGCTCGACGTTGGCCTTGAGGCCCTCCTCGGAAAGGTTCTGGCGGCGGGGGTCGACAGAGATACCGATGGTGCGAGCGAACTTGCGGGGGATACCGGCAGCTGCACATGTTAGTAGTGCTCAACATAGTTGAAGTAGAATATTTACCCTTCAACTCAGCAAGAGAGAAACCACGGCCGGGGCGGACACGGCGGTTGTACTTGATGGCTACGGCGGTTAGCAATTTTGTCAACGTGCATTCGGCAGAAAATAATTACTTGGGCAGCGGACAACAGGCCTCAGCTTGTCAACAGGCCTGGGGGCGACCTTCGCAGCCTTGGCAACACGAGCATTGCGTCTGGACTTCTTCTTGCCAGGCTGTTTGCAATGTCAGAAATGTGTACACAGGCGCCACTACTCTCAGCGAGGTGAGAGGGGAATTACCTGGTCGAAGTGCACGCGGACGTAGCGTTGCCTGTCTTGCAGTTAGTTTACTGAACCGTTGCAACAATTTTCCCATTTCTCCAACATACCAGTCCTTGTGGAAGTGATTCTTCTGAATCTGCTGGTTGTGCTTGATGGCCATTGTATCGGATTGTCTATGTTCGAATCAGCCCTCTGTCGCCCAACCGTGCTTTGTTGTATCGAGTGTCGCGTTGACAATGGAATGTTGCGATTGCGCTCGGTGCGACGCGGAAATGGCTAACGTACCTCGATGGCGGACCTGGTGGTTAGTGAATCGTACGGCTGTCGGGGAAAGAAATCTCGACAATCCGCGAATTTTCGAGGTGCCGCTTAGCGTGCGCGAGGCGAGCTGGCGGAAAAGCGTTTCGCCGACGCTAGTCCGCTAGTCAGTGGGTCGACGAGACGGCGCGCATCCTTCGGGACATGGACGTTTGAACCAAACTATGTACAACAACGGTGATCACACATCAGTCGGAATTATTTTTATCGAGTTGCATTCTAAAAGGATATAGGGCTATGCATGTTTCTGCGTAATCAGATCGCCATGACTAATTCTACAATTAACACCGTATGGCCATTGTAGCAATTCCCCCATTTGATACGCGAGAAAAGAATAGCAAGTATGGAAATGATAGAAAGTGAGAAGGGAGAAAAAATAAGAAAAATATACCAAGGAACAAGTCTAAAAGAAAATACCTCCAAACCCTTGACCATAGGGCAAATATATACATGAAAGTATTACAAAATACCTAAAATATAGCCAAGAGAATAACTCTTCCATAGACACCTGCCCTGTTTTTCCTAAACCTGCCGCCCTAGTCTAACATCCCAACCGAGAAACCTAAAAGCCACCATCATCAGCATCGAAGAATTCAGTACTTGCGCTGTCGGTACTCTTCCAACTCTCCCTTGGTATCTTGTCTCGAAGCCATGTTAAAACGGCATCTGTACCCTTTTGTAGGACTTGTCGGTTGGGCACCCTGAACTTGTTTCCTTCAACCTCGAAGCCAGTCAGAGTGCCTTGGAGCAAGCCAATACGTGGCTCCAAGCGGTCAATGTCATTGTTTCCAAGGTTCACAATTCTCAGGTTCGTCAGACTTTCAGCAGAGACCTCTGCAATCTTATTGTCCGATGCCAACAGAGTGGTGAGCGACGGGAATGAGGTGTGAAGGGTAGGCAGAGCACCACTCAGGCGATTTATCGAAACGTCCAAGGTGACAAGGTGCGGTGCTGTGAGGTGGGCCGTCAGTGGTGTCAAGCTTGTCAGCTTGTTGCTAGCAAGACGGAGATCGCGAAGTTGGGCGAGCTCGAGCGGTGCTGACAATGCAACTCCAATAGCGTTCCTGGAAAGATCAAGAACAGTGAGGTGTTGAAAAGTCCCAACAACAGGCGGAATAGCGATGAACTTGTTGCGCTGCAGTTGGAGTTGACGTAAGCCATTAACAAGAACTTCTGATGTAGCGTCGTCAACTTCAAGCTCGTCCATATCTTTGCCTGCTAGATCCAAAGTGCCAGAGGGAGTAAGTTCCCATTTGGATTGAGACTCTTGAGCATCTTCATTCACAAATTCTTCATCAACCTCGGCTGGGAGATCATCAGCTGGCAACCGAGAGGCCAAGTCACGCTTCAAGTCTTCGGTACCCATGGAAAGGAATTTTCGATCACGCAGGGGGTTGGCAGCCACAGTAAGGTGGTCAAGACTCTCCATAAGTGCAATCTTTTCGTCAAGCTGGGTTATGTCGTTGCCAGTAAAATCTGCAGTACGGAGCTGCTGAAGGGCGGTAAAACCTTCAGGCAGAGCTGTGAGTTTATTCTCTCCCACTAGTAGAGTGATGAGATTGCTCCAACCCGATACTGCAGGTAGAGAGGTAAGTCGGTTGATAGAAACATTCAAGACTTTAAGTGCGGGCAAATCAATTGAGTCGTCTTCGCATAGCGACGTAAGAGAGTTCTGAGCCACGTGCAGTTCTTGCAGATGCGTTACAGAATTTGTAGAAAAGAGAGCACCCTCGAGACGATTCTTAGACGCATGCAGCTCAATGAGGGCGGAAGAGAAAACCTCGGTGGGAATGCTGCGGAGCTGATTGTCGGTTACGTTAAGCGTGCGGAGTTGGGTCAAGCGCTCGAAGCCACTGGGGAGGCTATCTAGCTTGTTTGCTTGTAGTTCTAGAATCTCCAATGCCGTAAGATCACACAGCGATGGTGACAGGGGACCTTCCAGGTTGTTCTCGGCTAGCTTCAACTCCCGAAGAGTGGGTATTTGGGCAATCACGTCGAATACCTCCATGGATAGTTTATTCCTTGACTGGATATTGTTAGCATTTTTGTATAACATACAAATGGAGCCAGACTGAGGGAACACCGCCGGCTTGAGCAAAGACTTACAAGGTTCAGTTTGGACAACTGTGTAAGTCGTCTCAGTCCCATGGGCAGCTCTCGAAGCATGTTGCCGTGAAAGTCAATATTCTGGACTCCGCCAAACTGAGGACCTGCCTCGTCGGAATCAATCATGTCTTCGACGGTAACGTCAGGAAACATGCTGTCTGGGATAATTTCAAGCTCATTATCCGCAGCTAGAATAGAAGTAAGATCTACAACTTCGCCCCACGCCACCTTTGTGTCGTTGGGATCATAAGTATACATTGAAAGTACATCATCTGGTATCTCTTTAAGGCCCATTGCAGCAATGTTCAAGCGGCCATCTCCACGAGCTGTATCGATACGCCGACGCAGAACAGAAGCGCCACCTTTGGTGCGCTGGTTGAAAGGGTCTTCATTGAGACCAAAGTCAAATGTTGCGATTTCGGCCGGATCGGGAATGATGACATCCGAAGGGGGTGTACTGTTCCTAACGGGCTCGGCCCTTGCGCGCTTGGCAGCCTCCCTAGCCTTTGCGATTTGTTCTCTCAAGGCATTCGAGGAGCTCGCAGCCTTTGGCGATGCTTCGACGGGTGCCGGAGCGATATCTGGCTTCTTTGCCGCCTTGGCCTTTGCAATATGATCCCGCAGAGCTGCTGAAGAGCTGGCGACTCTTCGAACGGTGTCTGGGGTCTTTTTCACGGGGGTCTCGTGACCTGATACTGGAGAACTTACGGCAGTACCGGGAGGTGAGGTTGCTTGTGCAAACATGTTGCCAAGGGATGCCCGGGTTCTCGGTGTGCGGGCAGCCAGATTCTTAGTGTTGGTCATCAGACGCGGCTTGGGTGTGTCTTGGAGATTGTGGGCTGCCGATAGTGGCTGCTTCTTAACGGTTGACGCGGAACGCACAAGGGATGTTTGTCTGGTAGGCGTCACAGCTGATGAAATGACATTGGCACTCGCACTTCGTTTGCCCGGGGATGTCATGGACATCCTGTTGGTAGGGGGAACAGCAAGTCTCTTTGGAGTTCCTGGGATGGTCTGTTGCGAGCCATCGCTGGTCGATGGTCTGCTGCCGTTGGACGTGGCCGACGCTGGGCGTAGCGGTGGTGGCATGCTGTTGTCGTTGTTGAAGAAGCTCGACCTGCGCCTTCCCTTCTTTGGTGCTGGTGAAGATGGAAGTTGCGATAGACTCTCTATGGTTCTTTCCGAAAGTGAGGGTCGTGGCTGTTCTGAGCCATCTGAAACGGCGGCCTCATGTTCCGCGTCGCTTTCATGGTGTGCTGCCCGTGAACTTGCGCGTGAGGATGCCCTTGAGGCCGACCTGAAGCCTTCTAGCCGGCCTAATGTGTCTTCCGGACCGCCAGGGACAGATGACGAAGTTGGACGTGACGATTCCTTCGGCTGGGACGAGACAGGCCGGGCCAGAGGTTTCTTGAAGGTTGAAGCATCGCTGTAATTGGAGGAAGCGCTCGAAGCAGCAGTCGAGGTGCGGCGTTGGCCAAAGTTGGGGATGCCACTGACTCTCCGGGAAGAGGAGTAGGGGGTCCGTCCTGGAGTCGAACTCGGGGGCGCGGCAACCGAGGGGGCAGCAGCAGCAGGAGGAGGAGGGCCGTTGGGGAGGACGAGCGAGGCCCTGGATGTCTTCTTCTGTAGGGTCGAGGCGGTTGGGCGGGAGATGGAGGCTAGGGAGGGCTTCTTGCGCAGTTGCTCGGTCGAGGGGGTGGCACGCAACTGCGACTGGCTGGCCGACTGACGCAGGACGGGCAGACGAGAGGCGGGGGCGGGCCTGGGGATCCCCGAAGGGCGGGTTGACGAAGACTGGTCCATGGTGTTGGGCGCTACAGGATGTCACGCTCACGCCTAGGGGTTCCGAAGGCGTTCATGCAGACTCGCATAGACAGACAAAGGAGCTAGAGGCACGCCCGGCCGGGAACGAGGGTCGAGGATCGTGTGGCGACAAGACAAATTGGCTGGGGCCAGAGTAATTCTCCGCGCCGGGCGCAGCAGCCAGTCTGAGCGTGAACGGGAGGGAACGGTTGCCCAGCCGACACGCTGCTGTCTGTGTTTTATCGACATGGCGGCCGTTTGGGCCTAGCGCCGCGTGCGCGCACTGCAACCAAGGCAGCCAGCGAGCCAGCCAGCCAGCCCAGCCAACGCAGGGCCCGCGACGCTGCGACCGCCCACGACACGTCTGCCACGGCCTATTTTGCCCTTCACCCTCACCACCACCTCTGCTACTCTCCATCCCTTGTTCCCCCGCCCTTGCCCGCCACCGCAAGCGGCCCACAGCGCGCCCCGACGCCGTCCTCGCCTTCTCCCCACACGCACAAGTCGCGCTCCCGCGTCGCGTATTACCGCCGCCCGCCCGACGCCGCCGCAATGGACGCCCACCAGCACCCGCCTCAACACCAGCCCGCGTCGCCAGGCACCTCCAAGCTGGCCTCGCCCACTCCCCGCACCACGTCGTCCATGACACCTCCCCCCTCCTCCTCACAGGCGCCCGCTGCTCGCGCGGCAATGCGGACGCCTTCTCCCCCCACTCCCCAGCTCACTTCTCCCCCGCCCACCACCAAGCTGCCCGACCAGGCATCTGCCCTGGCCGACTTGGGCGCAGGCCTGTATCCCCAGGACCAGGTCAACAGTGCCTCTGTCCAGGAACTGAGGGCCATGGTGAACAGCCTGTCCAACGCACTGCGCGATATGCGACTCTCGGCAGCCCACTACAAGCTGCAGCACAACATGGCCGTCATGGAGAGCCAGGAAGCTGCGAGCCGCATGGCTGTCGAGCTGGCCATGGCCCAACGCGAGCTCGACGTGTTACAGCAAGCCGAGGAGAAGCGCCGTGCCACAATGGCCGCGCCAGAACAGACGTACCATGACTCGGCCAACGCGGCCAATGCTGTCATGGTGTCTGAACTGACGCGCCAGAACCAAGTCCTTCAAAGCGAGAACGACGAGCTGCGAGAGATGCTTGAGCAGCAGAAGCGCTTGACTGAGCACCGCGAGGGCGAGCTGGCGAGTCTCATTGAGGAAAACGACAGGCTCAAGACAAGAATCCGCAACAACCGCGACCACATTGCCCCTCTATTGGAGCAAATTGAGCAATCCTCGCCCCGATCTACCTTTGGCACCCCAGCCCAGCCTACCCCAAGAAACCGCCTCAATCGCGTCCCGCCGCCTCCACTTTCTCAGCAAAGCAGGAGCCAGAGCAACTTTGAGGCTCTGTTGTTGGCCGACAAGATGCTCAGCCAAGACGCGTCCACAGCTCCCTCGACTCCCAACAGAGTGCAGGCGCCAAGGGCACGCTTCAGCCACCAGCGAGGTGCACAATCCATGTCATCACTGCCTCAAACACCCAACCAGAGAGCTGCCTTCCCCCGCGCCGAGGTGCCTCGCACACCGCCCCTCTTTGCGCCAACCAACATTCCCCAGTCAGCACCCCCCGTCCACTACCAGCAGAAGCCCGAAAGCATTCGGCGCCAAAGCAGCAACTCCACCATTACTGCGTCTAGCATTGATGAGGAGGAGGCTTTTACAGATCGCGAAGACGACCAGGTGCCAGAATCCCAAGCCAGCCAAATGGCACGAAGCCTGCTGCAACAACCGCCTCCAGCAAAGGGCATCATGTCCGCACCGGCCTCGCAGCCTTCGAATCTGGTGCAGAGCAAAATCTTTGGCCAGGTCAAAAAGGGCCATGGCCTGACTCGTGCCAACGAGCTCAAGAGGGGCCGCATGCCATCAACAGCGGACTTGCGAAATCAGACGAGTCCGCCCAAGCGCGGACGCGTCGATCAAGGTGTAGGTCTTGGCATTGGTGGTTTGTTGCGCGAGTGAAAGATATGAACTGTTCCTGACCTTTTTCGTGTGCCAGGGCATTTATTATTAAGTCTTCACGAACACTCATGATTATGGCGACAACGGGCAAGCGAGCAATTCGGATTTGCACCCTGGCAGCTGGTTTTGTATTTGTGCTTTGTTTTTGTTTCGGGATACCCTTCTAGCTGCGCTATGAGACGACGCAGCGACTTGTTATTGTATGTGTTTACATCCATGTGTTGATATGTTTTGTATGAGATGACATGTAGTGGACTGAGGAATTATTAGTTTATGTAGCTCTACGCGACTCGAATGTTAAATCCTATCATATGTGTGTGATGTCACCGACCCATGAGACCTGTAGTCTCTAGACTTGATGGGTACCTGATCTTCCTTTCTGTGTCCTGTTTGCATTGAAAAGGACGTAGCATGGGTGTGCCTTCCTGTAAATTTGCCAGTGACCCACTCCCCGCGTTTTCCATTGTGGCAATCACCACCATCACATCGCTAGCGTCGCTGCTAGCCCTTTACATTGATGGTTTCTCAGATCTCTTCATCACACGTGTTTGCTAAGCTCATTGCATACTCAGGAACTCAGGTTATGATAAGTTTCGTCCGCATGAACGATAAGAGCCGATAGATCGGACTGATTCTAACCTCACCTTCACTTTGACTTTCATCATCACGCAAGACGGATATATCACCGCAAACCACTATTCCCTTCCGGACAACGTACAGTTAACATCTCAACTCTGTGCAACAAAATCACAAAATCACTAAGAAGCCCAGCACAAGCTTGCCATGGCATCTCCCAAGATTGAAGCAACTGCTAAAGAGAACAATGACGAACTGAAAACACTCATCGTACAGGAGATACAGAACTGCAGAGGTGTCCTTAATTTTGTTCGCCTTGAGTGGCAAAATATGAAGCAGCAGGAAGACAATATTGTTAAGGTCGAGAAGAAAAGGTTGGACGAAGCCCATAAACCCATCAAGCAGCAAGAGTGCACTTACAACGAAGTAAAAAAGTTGCTCGAAATCTTACGGACAAATCATAGCGTCCAACTCGTGCACGATACCTTGCTTGTCGAGCAGAAAAATGAGGCTTTCCTTATCGAAGAGTCGTTTAATGCAATCAAGATTCCAAGAGTAAAGCTCGGTGAGGAGAACTCACGTCGAACTCAAGTTTCTAAGACTGTATTTGAGAGGGAAACAAGGACACTTGAGAGAATAATTACAAAGCTTCAACAGATGGCTGAGACGGCTGGCATCTTTCTGGACGATGTAATCATTGTTGAGCAGAACACTTCTGGCTTCACTAACACTGCTGAAAACGTTCGACTCTCCCCTGCAGCCCGGTCACGCCATTTCGATGCTGTTATTGCTCAAGGAACGCCATGAAGACGTCCCGCTCATGCGCATGCCGCGTCAGTTGTCCAACGTCACTCATTTGGCCCCGATATGCACCAGCGTGTCGAAAAAGACTTACAACAGCCCGTTGCTTCAAAGGTCAATTCAAAACAGAATGAACACACTCTGCCAGAAAGGGCACATGAAGAGACGTCACCTGTAAGTCATCTCGTTCAGAGCAGTCGACACACCCTAACAGAAACCAGAAACCCCTAACACCGGTTCGACCGAATACTCCAGGACCTGACCCAGAACGCGAAGCGATGGGTGGTTGGATGGCGGGCTTTGTAAATTATGGTCAGAACATCATCTGTGAAAGATACAAGCGCGATATCAATGCGGCCAACAGGCAATACGAAAAATACAAGCGTGCTATCGAAACAGCTCTGCAAAAGAACGACGAATAATATACACGAGCTTTGCGAGTGAATAAGATAATGGAGCCCTTTTAGGAGACAGAGTATAACAATGAATGGAACGAAGCAAGATAAATTATCGAGGAGCACCTGAAGTTCATCCAGCAACAACGGAAAGTGCTCACCAACCACCAGCCCAAATGCTAAGAGCATCTCTTCCGTTGTCAAAATGAGGCCAGTACACTCTTTGGAAAGTAGTCAAGGTTCTACAAAGTGCTTCTTTGTCGAGTCGAAAGCGAAGCTGCCAGTTTCAACCAAAACTTGGACGATACTAACTGAAGCGTTTGCAAGGCCCAGACCATTTATTGCATAAGAAACCATGTAAATGGGGAAATGGAGTTGGTTCTGGTACAGTACTTGGGTTAGATTTTCTCATAGTACATGATGATGTCTCTTTGATACCGATGCTGACCCTCCATCGACCCTGTCCCAGCCGTTGTCGCTTTCCCCGCACAGGGTGCGAAGATGCTTGTGTATTACAGGAAAATGACAATTAGCAAACCTTTCTATACATGATCACTATTGCCCAAGCTCCCGTTTTCTTGTTTGAAGGACCAGTATCTCAGCATCTATTAGCAACATTGTCAAGCGGTGCGGTACGACAATCAACATGGAGCGTGTAAGTCATGAATCTATGCCTCTGGAACTGATGATAGGTTATCTTATGAGATGCAAATGTCACTACCCATCGATGTAGATGATAGTCACATCTACCACCTACTCAACGAATTTACCAGTAACTACTGACTGGATCATCAGGTCCGTAAAATATGCACCCTATGCAAGATTGAACGACAATTCGAGCATAGCACGAGACGCGATACTAGCTGCCCTCTCCCACGACCCTCACGAGGATATACCAACTCTCGGGCTCAGAAAGGAAGAAAGGTCTTCACTCACGATACTACACGAACAAGCGCACCGCTAAAGAAGAGAAACACTCTTCGTAAGAAGAACAGAAGTGCTGTTATGAGTACACAAGGTGCTACTAATCCACTGGTGCAATAGAACTCAGGCTTACAGAGCACAGCAAAAGACGGTTCTACAACACGACAGTCAAACAAGGAAGACACTGGAGTCGCAAAACCCGCATGGCTGCGTACATGGCTCAACAAGCTTCCCATCACCACATGTCCCAAGCCCCCCACATCTTCCCCATCCAGTATCTCTCCTTCCCCGCGAAAAGCCAACAGCGTAGACTTATCCCGCATGATGCCCTTCCACCGTGAAGAAGAAACACCCACCGCCCTACCCAGAAACACCCCCACAGCACCCGTCCCACACTGCACCCGCACCCGCACCCGCATCGCCCCAGCCACAAGATCCAGCAGCACCCCAAACCTCACCCGCCACTTCTCCCTCTCCAAAAAACCCAGCGTCCACCAAAAACCCACACCCAAACCCACCACCCCATCCATCACAACAAAACTCCAAAAACGCGCCCCTACCGCTCCCCTTTGCCCCAAATCCACAACCCCAGCTCCAGACTCAAACCCCACTACAAAACGCCCGCAAACTCATAACCCCGATCCGCATCCAGACCCGTCGAAAGGAGCGGTCGCGGGTGATAGACGCAATAGTACTGCGTACTTGACTATCACCACTACTGCAACAGGCGACGAAGATGAAGACGGCGAGTTCGAAATGAGTGAGACGAGGAGGTTGTTGTGGGAGTATTGGAATGTGCAGTGTAGGTTTTTGGCTGAGGAGTGGATTGATGAGTGATTTAACTGTAGTTGCTGTGGTGTGTTGAATATTGATTTTTATGGGGATGCGAGTTTGGGGGTTTTTTTTTCTTATACTGCGTTTCTTTATACTTTGGGGATATGGAAGGGGGGGGGGGGGGATCTAATGATGAGGGGAATCTATAGAAATTCATACACGCGGAGAAGAAGATAGGAGTTTTGGTAGTGAGGCATGGGAAAAAAAAAGACTCATCAGTACTACACCGATTTGGACAAGAAAAAAAATAAAGACTTTCATAGTTTTACAAAACAATCAAGGACGATGAGGAAGAAAAAGTGGGAGACTGCTAGACTAGACCAAGCCACGGGGTTAAACCCTCTAGAGAAAAGAAAAAAAATCTTATAAAACCTACCCTTTTTGCTTGCTAGTCTTGCAGTCGATCCCTCAGTTTTTGGACAAAAGAAAAAACAACAAAGAAAGAAAAAGAAAGAGACCCATCATGCCCTGTCTAACTCAAGTCTTCACTTCCTCGCCTTCCCTCTCGACTTACTCCTCGTAACCCTCGCCCGGGGTGCATCATCATCCTCGGTACTCTCCGTAGGGGGGACATGAACGCCCAGCCCCTCATCAGCCCCAATCATAATGCCATCATCTTCCGTCTCTCTGTTATCCGAATCGATACCTCCATCAGGACTCTGAGTGCGGAGATGGGCTTCACTTTTTGCACGGCGTTCAGCCTCCCACCCTTTAACAAGTCGTGTAAGATCGTCTTCACGGACTTTTTCCTTGCCGTTCCATGCACTGCAACCGCCACAGCGCCAGCGGCCGACGTCTTCTAGTGTACGCGCTCCAGGAGGGGCTTGACCGTTGACGAGGCGGCATTCTGTGCAGATTAGGGCGAAGCGGTTTTTAGCCTGGGTTTCGTCTTCTCCGAGCAGGGCATCGAGAATACGGTCGTACCAGTGGGTTTCGGGGACTGTAGGGGGCTGGATGGCAGGCTCCTGCTGCTGCGGCTTGTTCAGGTGAGATTCAAAGGCATTGGGAGCGAATTCAGCACCGGGTGCATTGAGAGGAGGCAGCGATGGCGGAGGTGGAGGCGTCACAATCGAAGGCACCTGTTGCGGAGTTGTCGGAAGCTGGGGAGGCTGAGGTCGGTTGATGTTTGCAGTAGGCGGAGGAGCTATGCCAGTGCGTGGACCTGGCGGCGGTAGCGGCTTCTGGGGTCCCCTTGACCTGCTGCGGGCAGGAGAGTCATCTTCATCCTGAACCAACTCTTTTGGCTTTGGCGAAGCACCGCCGTATTTCTCCAGCAGTTGCTGCGTCGAGTTGTACTTTGTGGCCTCCTTTAGGCGCTCGATAGTGGCGTCGCGCTCCTTATCCAACTTTTCGAGATAATGCTCCGTGTTGCGAATGCGGTAGTCAAAGTAGCTCATGAGCGCGTAGCGTAGACCGTAGATGCTGCGGCATGGTGGTTAGCCAGATATGACGCGTTAACGGCTCCAAAGGTGGGATGTACAGTAGTGGGCCGCCCGCGACAACAGACCCCTCAATAGGACCCCAATTCTGCCAGCCAGTGACAAAAGTGAGGACGACGGCGATCAGAATATATGCAAAGCCAGCATAAAGCGTCCACATGACACGCGCGCGGCGCGCGAGCTGCTTCTGTTTGTCATTTCGCGCGGCGGCTCTGTTGATCTTGCCAGTGAGGGCGTTGAGTGTTCTCTCAAAAGACGCGGCGTCTTCGCTGCCCTGTTGCCGTTAGCGTAAGAAGGCGGGGTTAGTGAGAGAGGAAAGTTACCTTCCAGGGCCAGAAAGACACCATGGTGGCTCAGTGGCAGATCGAAGCCCGGCGTGGGAGCTCGATTTGTACTGTAGAGGCCAGTTGTGCGTGCTCGTGTGTGGACCTCTGTGAGGCCTGACATCAGCGCCGATGCAACTGTTGGATCGCCGACAGGGATCTTCCCGAAAGACAGCATCACGTGCAATTAGTCTTCTTTGCGGACCTCCGCGCCCACGTTATTTGCTATCCATTCACCTCTCACGTCGACACAACATGGCATTGGCAGCTTACCGGAACCTGCTGCGGTCTGCGCGCATCGCCTTCCAAGGTACGGACACCTCACTGTCTTTTGAAAACATGCTCACAGCGATAGGCGACACCCACACACTCGTGGCCGCCCGCGCAGAGGTCCGCAAGAACTTTGAGTCGAATCGCAATCTGCGCATCGGAAGTGAGGAGCTGCAAAAGTCGTTGGTACATGCAGAAGAGGTGTCCAAGTTCCTGCGCGAGAACGTAGTGCAGGGTCAAGCAGAGGATCCAGATGGCAAATACAGTATGATACATACAACATCATTGGTATTGGGGTCTCTCGACTAACAATCTATAGAGCTACGGATACACGAACACACCGAACGAGGCGATAACGAGGACATCAAAAAGGGAAAGGGAAAAACTACATTAGGCGGAACAAAGTGCTGCTCGTCCTAGGCTTTTTATCCATGACAAATTGAATCGTGATACCCATGCATGCAATCCACGCATCGCAAAACGCCGTCCCAATGCAAGGAAATATTAAGCTAGTTTAGTTGCCTGCCAAGCTGGCATACTGGACTTCATCGTCGGCACCTGGTGGCGGCGCAATGACCATGCTGTCAAGGTTGCTCTGTGGACCAGCCTCAATGGCGGCTTGAGAAGCGGCAGCGGCCCGTCGCGATGATCCCGCCACTTGACGTCCTTCCTTTGCGTATTGCATCCTGACGTTCTGATCCAGGCTGTCTAGCTGCTTCGGCTTGCCCCAAGTGACTCGCATCGGGCAACCCTTGATAACCACCTTGCCCTTCAGAGCTGCTGCCGCAGTCTCTGCATCCTCTCTCTTGGCATAGTTAACGTATGCACAGTGCGCTCGGTGCGAGCAAACCAGCGACCGGAGCTGTCCATATTGTGTAAAGTGCTTGCGGATCTCGTGTTCTGGCAGGTCGTCCTCGACACCAGTGACAAAGAGTGACGCAACGTTGGGGTCAGAAGGTGGTAGCCAGTCTTGTGGACTCGGCTCTGCAGCTGGACCTCCCATGCGGCCTCCCCGTCCTGGCCGCATACCTCCTCGCGCAGAAGGACCGCGAGAATCTCTGGTCCTGATGGGTCCCGGGATGTGATTGCTCTCACGGCTTGCACCAGCACCAGCACCAGCACCAGCACCAGCACCAGCACCAGCACCAGCACCTCCACTACCACTACCACCGGGCGCTGGCAACGCCTTTTGTCCGCTGCTCTCGCCCGCCTCGGCCTCTAATCGTCGTTGCTTCTTGTAATATGGCTCACTCTGTGCGAGGCGCTTCAAGAGATCACGCGCCTTCTCGTCGGTCTTTTCGTAGGCTTCCATGGCTCCCCGTCCCTCCTCGATCTCCTTCTCGTGTTCCTGCGCGTAGTACTGTCGGTTGATATCGCTCTGCGGGCCAGGTGCAACCATCTTCAGCGCCGCATCACGGACGACGATGGGAAGACCGAACGAAAGATCGAGCATGCAGTGTTGGCAGCAGTTCTTGAGACGCGCGCATGTCAGGCAGATGTTGGTGCGCTTCTGTCGGGCGGTGCGGTCGGCCTTCCAGCGGAATATGGTAAAGGGTCGCGTGCAAATCTTGCACTCGGCGCCATAGTCCTCCTTGAGCATCTGCACGTAGGGGTTGTCGGGCAGACATTTTTCGCAGACGGACGGGAAGTCGGTCGTCTCCCAGCCGCTGCGGTTCAAGTCGCTCTTGATCTGGGGCGGCATGGCGGACAAGGAGCGCGCAAAGAGTCGTGATTATTGAGAATGTGTTGCCGCAATCTACTCTGGCGATGGCAATGAGCGTATCAGCAGGCGTCGAGTACGTGCGGGTGGGGCGCGGTGATGATTGATTGCGACGACGGGCGGCGAAGATTGATGAGCAAGGTTGGCGGAGTGGCGCTAGGAACAAATGTCCAGGCACAGCAGCGCGGGCTTGGCTTTCACGCGCACGAGGGGGCAGCCGCTAGTGCCGTTGACCAGGCCGCGTACAGAGTGCGCTGTGATTGGCCGACTGCAGATTCCCCCCTTTGAATTTGTCCACTCTGCCTACCCATACCGCTCTTTCCCTCCAGCATTGCTTTCTTATAAAGTTTCCAGGGTCCTCGCCTTTGGAATTGCTTCTCTGACACCCGCTTCATCCGTTCCACTTTTACATCCCTCTTTATATCCCTTCTAATATCTACAATGTCTCCCGTTGCGCTTGAAAAGGAGGACCATACTCGCGATGCCGAGTTTAACAAGGCCATGCACGGCCAGACTGCAAAGTCTCGTGGTGGTATGACTGCCATGCTCGGCAAGGACAAGGCTGCTCAGCAAGCCGCCGTTGATGAGTACTTCAAGCACTGGGACAACAAGGCGGCAAAGGATGAGACCGAGGAGACTCGCAAAGTATGCAACGGGTGGCTCCTAAACACTAGCATGCAGACTAACTAACATCTGACAGGAACGACGAGACGAGTACGCCACCCTCACCAGGCATTACTACAACCTTGCTACCGATCTGTACGAGTATGGTTGGGGCCAGTCTTTCCACTTCTGTCGCTATGCCTACGGCGAGTCCTTTTACCAGGCAATTGCCCGTCACGAGCACTACCTCGCCCACAAGATGAACCTCCAGGACAACATGCGCGTCCTCGACGTTGGATGTGGTGTTGGTGGACCTGCCCGTGAGATTGTCAAGTTCGCTGGTGTCAACGTCACTGGCTTGAACAACAACGACTACCAGATTGAGCGTGCGACCGCCTACGCCGAGAAGGAGGGTCTCTCACACAAGCTCAACTTCGTCAAGGGTGACTTCATGGTAAGCATTGCCAAATACCTCGTAATATTCCCGGCTAACGTGCGCCCAGCAAATGTCCTTCCCTGACAACTCCTTCGATGCCGTCTACGCCATCGAGGCTACCGTCCACGCACCATCGCTCGAGGGTATTTACAGCGAGATCTTCCGCGTCCTCAAGCCCGGTGGTGTCTTTGGTGTCTACGAGTGGCTCATGACCGACAAGTATGACAACGAGAACCCTCACCACCGCGAGATCCGTCTTGGTATCGAGATTGGTGATGGTATCTCCAACATGGAAAAGGTCGAGGTTGCGCTTGCTGCCATGAAGGCGGCTGGTTTCGTCATGGAGCACCACGAGGATTTGGCTGAGAGGGACGACCCCTACCCATGGTACTGGCCTCTGTCTGGCCAGCTCAAGTACATCAGCACCCTTGGCGACATCCCCACCATTCTTCGTATGACAAAGGTTGGACGTGGACTTGTCCACAGGTTCGTTGGTTGCCTTGAGACAATCGGTCTTGCCCCCAAGGGCACTCAGAAGACCGCCGACAGTCTTGCCCTGGCCGCTGACTGCCTTGTTGCCGGTGGCCGCGAGAAGCTCTTCACACCCATGTACCTCATGGTCGGA
Organism: Bipolaris victoriae FI3; assembly: GCF_000527765.1. Classification (NCBI taxonomy): domain Eukaryota; kingdom Fungi; phylum Ascomycota; class Dothideomycetes; order Pleosporales; family Pleosporaceae; genus Bipolaris; species Bipolaris victoriae. Next base: position 139,804 of record NW_014575344.1, on the reverse strand, counting down.
AGGAAACCAGCGGATGCTTAAGTTTTTTTCATTCTTGCTTCACCTTGCATTAGAATTCGTTTCGCATCTTGGGCCTGGTTGGTCGCGGGCATTTTTGTTTCATCTTTCCATGTGGGAGAGCAATCTCCTAGCATTTACACCCACGCGCCTTGGAGACGCGGATATATAGTATAATAGCTGGTAGCAAAGCAAGGTCTAGGGTAGGTGACGGTAACGCGAAACGTGGTGAAGATAGAGGAGAATGAAATACGTAATACGCCCATCGGGCATTGACACTGAACTTGGGAGAAGGATGAGTGAATGTTCGAGGGTTGTGTTGATTATTAACATGTCTGGGATGGAAATGCGGTGCAGCATTCGAGTTAGGATGTCCGTCCGGCAGAGGCGTTATTCCCCGGCGCTGGTGTTGATCCCCGGCGTTGAGGGCTGCCGGAGCTGAAGAAGTCAAGTGTCGGGTGTTCTCGCACTTGAGAGTAGGGGACCCACCCGAAGCTTTATGACTTAGCGCGTTCAGGGCCCCAACGATTCGCATCCCCGACCTCCGAAGAAATTGTCCAGCAGCCCCAGCAACCACCAGAAGCCTCAGCGGCCAGTACTCGCCTCCGGCATTTCCTCACCACACCCCCTAAAACTCGCACATCACACACAATGGCTGCCTCAAGGCTCCTCCGACCGGCCTCGCGCCTCATGGCCTCAACACGACAGGCGCCCGCTTTCCGACCTGCTTTCCGCGCCGCTGCCCTGACACCGTCAATTGCAAGGAGAGGATATGCGTCGGGACAAAAGGAGATGACTGTGCGAGAGGCGCTCAATGAGGCCATGGCCGAGGAGATGGAGCGAAATGATAAAGTCTTTGTGCTCGGAGAGGAAGTTGCGCAATACAATGGAGCGTATGTAACCCACCATGCCAATCTCGGACAATTCAATTGTGCGATGAGGGAGAGACAGCTGCAATCAGAAGCAGCATACTTCCCATTGATTTGAATTGGGCTCAAGCTAAACCGGGTGCTGATTGATTCCCCAGTTACAAGGTCACCAAGGGCCTCCTCGACCGCTTCGGTGAGAAGAGGGTAATCGACTCTCCCATCACCGAATCTGGTTTCGCCGGTCTGACCGTCGGTGCTGCGCTCGCTGGCCTTCACCCCGTTGTAAGTATTTTCCAGCCCTCCTGATCGACAAAAGCAATGCTGACGGAGACAATAGTGCGAGTTCATGACCTTCAACTTCGCCATGCAAGCCATTGACCAAATTATCAACTCCGCCGCAAAGACCCACTACATGTCTGGTGGTATCCAGCCCTGCAACATCACCTTCCGTGGTCCCAACGGTTTCGCTGCTGGTGTCGCTGCCCAGCACTCGCAAGATTACACTGCGTGGTACGGAAGCATTCCCGGATTGAAGGTTGTCTCGCCATACAGCGCAGAGGATGCCAAGGGTCTGCTTAAGGCTGCTATTCGTGACCCCAACCCGGTCGTCGTCTTGGAGAACGAGTAGGTTACATTGATGGCGCAGTTGATATGCACATTGCTAACGTAAGCTAGGCTTCTGTACGGTCTCTCTTTCCCCGTCAGCGAGGAAGTCCAGAGGGACGACTTTGTCATTCCTGTAAGACACCCCACCTTTTTACCCACTGACCAGCATGCTAACTGTACCCTCAGTTTGGAAAGGCCAAGATCGAGCGCCCCGGCAAGGACCTCACCATCGTCACCCTCTCCCGCTGCGTCGGCCAGTCCCTCGTCGCCGCCGAACAACTCAAGTCCAAGTACGGCGTTGAGGCCGAGGTCATCAACCTGCGCTCCATCAAGCCCCTTGATGTAGAGGCCATTGTCAAGTCTGTTAAGAAGACCGGCCACATGCTCTGCGTCGAGTCTGGCTTCCCCAGCTTCGGTGTCGCAAGCGAAATCATGGCGCTTACCTGCGAGTACGCTTTTGACTACCTTGAGGCTCCCCCCGCTAGGGTTACCGGTGCTGAGGTCCCCACTCCCTACGCTCAGAAGCTCGAGGAGATGAGCTTCCCCACCGAGACTTTGATTGCCGACTACGCTGCTAAGCTGCTCAGAGTATAAGTGTCGAAGTTAGTGGTTAGTTCAATGGGTGGTTATAGCTCTGGGTTATGCGATTGATTCAGTGTATATCGCGCATGGACATGGGTGGGGGGGGGATTGGCGTAGGCAAGGATGATAGCTGGCCCGATTTTAGACCCGAAAGGCGGAATCCTTTCGGGCATCTTTATTTGTATGATCAGATGATGAAGACATTTGGAATGTTGGTTTTCTCTCTCTCCCCTTTCTGTTCTGTCCTTTCACTTGACTTGAGACTTATATCTGTGATGTGGTGCTTTGTTCGTTGTCTTGGGTTGGGGGAGTAGAAGTCTTTTTTCTTCCTTCGTGTCGAAAAAAAAAGAGGTGGGCTCGATAGAATATATTTTGTCGTAACAATATGACCTTGGAATTTTTCCTCACCCTTCAAAAATTTAGTAACCTAATCCTGTGTAGTCAGCTACATACATTTGAGTATATTGCGTAACGATCTTCACTGGCCCATTTTTTTGTATTAAAAATTTCATGAGATGAATAGATGCATGGGAGTAGTGTTTGCATTTTCTTTTCCATGCAGTCAAGTATTTTTTTTTAAATTTCTTTCACTATTTCCCATCTTGGGAGGATGGTGGGGGCGGGGGAGGTATAAGATTTGGGAGAACAACGTTGATTTGTGAGGGTTTTTTTCCCAAAGACTTCGAGCAAAGGGGAATTCATACGAAGAGCAAATTTGCATGTCGTATGTGGTTCTGATTGTTTTTTCTTCTCCTTTCCCTCTTATTCTCCTGTTTTTAAGGGAGATCTTTTTTTTGAAAGTTTATAGTTTCACTTGGGTAATAGCCTATGTTTTTTGTGATTTCTTTTGGAAAAGACTTATCAGATTAGGCTTTTTTTTTCTCGCAAGGCATTCTTCTATCAAAGAGTTTTGCGGGTCGTCAGGTGGTTGGCTTGGATTATGGGGTGGTGAGGGGGGACGAGGTAAGTGGGCTCATGGTTTTGTGGGGTTGGGTGGTGTCATGGGACTTTTCTTTGATGGGAGAAGAGGAAGAGGGGCTGATGGCGGTTCTTGAGGGTTGGTGGGTAAGTCAGTAGATGGGTGTAAATGAGGAGTGGTGGAGAAATATGTACCAGGAAGGTGGGGAGTGCTGGATAGGCTGGGCAGACAGGGGATAGGTGAGGGGGAAGAGTAAGGGGGGTTGCTGTTCGTTTATGAGAATATTTTTGCGTTGCCGAGAAATCTTAGAAGGTTCTATAGCAAGTGTTCACTTGTGCAGGAATGATATGGTGTCTACCATCTAACAAGAGACCAGATCAATTATATATGCTTATATGATCTTTGAATTCATCAAGCAAGACTTCAGTGTCAAGTTGTAGTGTCCAGGCTCTTAGTTTCGAGTCGATCTGTGGCAAAGCAGAAACTTTTCGATTAGAGACTGGAGAGAGTGAATAGTCAGAAGTATTACGTATTGTTAGATCACTTCATGTCTGTTGAGAATTTCGCAGATATGGTTGGTTCAACATTGTCTGATGCTGTAATCTCCTGGCATGCTGTTCAAATCAGATGCACAGTTGGAAGAAGTCTAGACCTGGGTGTTAGTGTGTTGTTCTTTGAGACTGAATCTGTGTGGTGGAACTGTCTTGTGCGGGGGAGGGGAAGGAGCGGTCAAGAGCAGCGTTAAGTGAGGGGAAGTAAGTGGTACTCGTATTGACGAAAGACCGTCAGATGCCGAAACAATTCAATCTTTGCGGTCAAGTGAGTATGTCGGAATCTTTTTCCCGCCATGCACTTTATTTTCTCTGTGGGGGTAGTGGAATCGGTATGTTCCTATGGGGCACACATGGGCTTTTTCTCTGGCTCAAAACACCCCTGGCAGAATGGAGAAATTGTTGTTCGTGTGTGATTTTTGCAACCTGATGTAGATTTTGAAGAATTTTCTCTCCAGTCCATCTATACTACTGTAAAGATACCGAGGTAAGTTTGGTAAACCCTGAATGCTCGTTCAACCAGAGCAATCTCTCTGTTCCGAGATTTTTCCCAGGACCCCGCTTCCAAGGGAAAACCCAGAGTCCGGACGGTGTTCCATATTTACTTAGGTTCGAACACAAGACAGACAACGTTTACTCCGCCTTACGCGCGTTACTATCTGACACGCGTAGCCTCGGTGTGGTATATGTAGTAAGGCTACACCCAGTCGGTCCGAAGAAAATGTTCCTATTGTGGCAAATCGCAGAGTCACTGGAGGCTGCCCGTTGAAACCGCAGGGGCGAGTGCACCAGGCGTGGGTGGTTATTTCTTGGAAACTGGGGTTGTTGCAGGCCGTCATGTGCTTTCAACACCAAACTACGGCCGTAGAAAGGTATGGTCCATTATCGGACCGGGTACGCATGATATTGAGGGTCCTTCCTATTTGAGCTGTGTGGCGCCTAGAACTTGTTTCACGCACAATCTCGACCACTCCTTCAACGTCACCAGATACCACACCATTCAACAGACGACGGTTCAACAACATGTCGTCGCAACTGACTCGTTCAACAGTTGTGATCTACGTCGCAAACGGGAGGGAAGACGGGTCTGGAGTTCCGGCCCACAAGATCGCTCAGCGGACACGGCTCTGAAAGACGCACAGGGCGAGGTACCTGGGGGCGGGAAAACAGCGGTTCATCCCCAAAATGGTACCACGACCGCTGCACGCGGCTCCGCTCCTACGCCCACCAAGAAGGAGATAGCAATCGTATTCTGGGCCATGAAAGCCGGATCAGAAAAGCCAGATTCACAGCCACTCGAGCGCCGTACACCCCCGCAGGGGTTTTGTCAACGACCGTTGCTGCAGGTGCTAGGGCCCTTTGCCCCGCCTTCAACATGGGCTGATTCCCAACGGTACCAGGTCAAAATTCAAGTCCAAGCATTTGCTAACCCATTTGATCTATGTCCCGTTGGGTGTGGCTGCGATTATGCATTCGTCCAGAGCCTCGGCACTCTCCATGATCAGCACTAATTCAGCTACTTTCAGTTTCAACCCTCGTGAATTACCCCTCGACGACAACTAGTCATTGGACGATTTTTGTTAACATGCAACCATTTTAGAGGAGGTGGGTTTAGAGCCGGACCTCACCCATGACAGGAAATGACCACCGCCTCCTGTACTCTTGCAGTCCCAGTGTAATGGCTCTCGACCACCACTACAACTTGGAACTACTCTACACGTGGAATGTCCCATGGATCTCAACACCACATTCTCATTCTGTTAGGTGCATGTGACTCCCAGCCACCCTCAAAGATGCTACCTGGAGCGAATTGGCGGTTGTGTGGTCCAGTGTATATATTACATCTGGCATGGCACATGATTTTGTGCAGGGAGTGCATCTGGACCAATTCTTGATCTGGGTGTGGATCAGTGTAAACCTGCCCAAGTATGCTCATCGCCAAAAGGAACTGCATATCCTTCCTTGGCATAAGGACAAGGTCTGTTCGAAATGGCATTGCTCATCATCTTCATCTGACGATAAGGCAAAACCCGGTATTTTTCACCGCTCCTCGGACTGCTACCAAATCTATTCCAAAGGTTGAACCCAGCACATATCAAGAGCATTAATCTCCGGAGCACGAAAGTCCCGTGTTTTCCGATTGGACTCATCGAGTACGTTGGCCTGGGAATTTTGGATGCATAATCAACACTGAGGAGGTTGTCGCGCTCTACCTCGGTGCGGCTGTGATGTTGGACAGCAACTGGCAAACACTCCCGTTCTTGAGCCCCCCCCCCACGCGACTTGCTTTACTGGAGATGGGTATGATCGACCAAGACCCTCTGTTGCAGACATGTAACAAAGCTCGACCAGGTGTTGTAGCCACTTGTGTGGCAATCCGTGTGCGCTTGTGGACTTTGGGTGAACACCATTGCGCCTTCAAGGTCCAGGGTGATCGCTCATACATCGAATAAGTCTCGAGCAATGCATTGCAACGATGCCAGATGTCCTGTCGTCACACCGATTACATGCTTCCACTGTACTTACAATGAACTCTAGATGATTCCCTTTTAGAGACGATTGTTGATAACAACATCATCAACGAAGCAGCACAGCGCCTACCATTTTGAGAAACGGTTTATAAACTTGCCGCCAATGACACTGCGAAGTGCTATCGCCTTGTCGTGCTCTGTCGAATGACAGATAGTAGCGCCCTAAACTCTTGCCCTTTATGGCAGCTCTTGTTCGAAATCTACACTAGTATCTTGCCAGGATACTACATCCCTGTTTTTGTTGCAATGATCGTTACAATCTTTGCACACACTACAAAAGAGATACATGGCACAAGCATTCACACGCGCAGGGATACGCAGATGATGAGACAACTACCGGCGTCGGTTACAGAGCGAAGTTTACCGCCATCTACGTCTTAGATCAAAGACGTCACCACGTCATCTTGTTCACAAGTGCCGAATTTGACTACAATTGGAATCAATGGGATATACCGCTACTATACAAGCGACGATGCGTTCTGGTCGACCACATTCTGGAGTCAGGCATAACGTCGGGTAGCTGACAAAGTTCTGCGTGGGCGTAAATCAATACAAGGCTTGCCAAGAGCGCGGGGACATTGCGATTTTGGGTTACGCTACGGGCCGAGTATTGCATCAAGATGAACCATCACGCGTCTGGCTGCACGTAAGGCGTTGTATCCTAGCATATAGCTGCCGTCTAGGTGAAACACTACGCCAACCTGAGTCGCTACCCGATGTCATCCCAAGGTGCGCTTCCAGAAGCTAGTGAGAGCCGTTCGGCTTTATCGTTGACACTACGGTGTGACAGGCAGCCGGGTTTGATTGACCGATTCACCTTCCATATTGCGGGCACAATTGACCTCTGGCATATCTATGTGCATAGACAGCCACAGGCACGTGGCAAAGTACCGGCCAATCTAGCAGCTATTGCCGGACACTAGGAAGCAAGGCGCGCAAAACACATCGGTCCTCGCCGACCCTGATGTTTCAAGGACAAGCTCCAGGTTCGCCCAAACTCGGGGGACATTACCAATAACACGGATCGTCCAGCAGGGATCATGTCGATTACCACATGCCTTTGCCCAGGAATTGCGGATTCGAGGCCAACCACAAAGGATTGTTGGGGAAAAATTCGTTACATTGCCCGCAACGGTTAGTCTTTGCTCAGCTCCCAAGATGGAGCATTCTTGCACAACTCAACTCAGGAGTTGTGATGAGTAATGTCGCGGCAGTCCCAGCGACGCGACACAGCGGAGTGCATGGATCCTACAACGGCTGTGCAGCCACGTGCGGCACTTAAGTATCCAGTGATTCAAGTAGCAGGGGTGTTAATTCGGTCGTCCCAACCCGTCACTTCAGCTGAGGCCTAGGATACGCCCCATTATAGCTGCCGCGGCAAAATAACAGTTGCAATCCTAATCACCCCCTGAGCTGCACTATGTGCCGTGGGGAGGGAGTGCAAGAAACCAAGCACTTGCAGGGGAGAATTGGCTCGTTGGTAGCCTATCTGTGTGCCACAATACTATTACTAGATACTCAGCTAGCATGGTTTCTCTCTGACTGGTGGGGAATCAGAAAAGGAAGATCCACCCGTGGTTGCAAATCATGTCGTCAGGAAGGGTAGCCTGGAGATCGGTAATCGTCTTCGGACAATGGGCTTGTTTTGAGCAAGTGCTAGCAACGACCATCCCGCGCCACGCAACAGACATGCCGTAGTCTACTTCAAGACAGTTTCAAATTCTTGTCGATGGCTGGCTGGCTGTACCTACGTACCGCGGGGTACATGTGCTGTATGCCGGCTATAATATCCGCGGATGCTCCCGAGCGCTGCGCCCCTTGCCTTTTGCTTCTTGGGAGCCACTGTTTATTTTCATATTTCTTTTTTCTGATTTCGTCCTCGAGTCGACTCACCGTTTCGGTGCGCGAGACGAAATGACCTCGAGGTTTCCCACTGCGGAGGAGTTCGCGTCGTTCCCGCCGCCGAATTATGTCGACCCAATCAACCACTTGCCCATGGCACTGGGTGTTGTCATTCCAATGTGTGTCCTGGTCGCCGTTTTCATGTCATGTCGACTGTATTGCCGGACTGTTCTTGTAAAGACATTAGGATGGGATGATGGGTTGATGTCCATTGCAGCAGTAAGTTCAATATGCAAAGCCCTATTGCTATAGGTCGACAGCTAAACACTCGTAGGTGCTGTGTATTGGGAGCAACATCATGCTCATAATATCCATGCTGCCAGAGTACCAGATGGGCTATCATCTATGTATGCTTCTGCTCTCTGATATAACCAAGCCTAATGACTGATTTCAAAAAGGGGATATTCACCCAGAGAAACTCTATGGCTCGATGAAGGCTGCTCAGGTATGTCGTATGGGATATCAGAGGGTACTCGTGCTCACGCTTGTCTAGATGGGTATGGCTACTCAGCTGCTCTTTACTGCCATCACGACTTTTATGAAAGTCGCCATTCTTCTGACCTACATACGTAAGTGGGCATCAAGCTACAAAGTCGACCGAACCATGACCTAACACGAAGTGCGTAGGCATCTTTCCAGCCAAGCTCGACAGGTGGTTTTGCCATATGATGATATTCTACACAGTGACGCTAAACACGGCTTGCTTTTTCGTGACACTATTCCAGTGCTCGTAAGAACTATCCACACCTTTGACCTGAACATGGTGTGCTGACAATGAGCGTCACAGGCCGGCAAGCACGTACTGGAAAGTGTTCGAGTTCATTGGCACTGCCAAATGCCTCAACATCAAAGCCATATACTATTTTCACGGCGGACAAAATACCTTGAGCGACTTTGTGATCTTTTTGTGGCCTGCACGAAACCTCATCAATGTTCAGGTATCACGGCGACAGCGGTTGACACTGATTATGATGTTTTCACTCGGCGTAATGTGAGTTTACTTTGGTTTATTGGCTTACAGACCCGACCCTAACATCTCAATAGTGTATGCATTGCTGGGGTTGTACGACTCTACTTTACGTACCGGTATCTCGTCTCCTTCGACGCATTCTGTATGTTGTTCTTTCCTTTTACCTTGAGCGATTACATGATCCGCCCAAGCACAGATACTAAGACGGATTAAAACAGGGTATGGAGGCTCAGTCTTTATCATCATGTCCATTGAAAGCGCTGTGGGCGTCGCATGCGGATGCCTTCCAGGCTGCAAACCTTTGATGAACAAAATGTTTCCGCGCATCTTCGCCAGCTCTTCGCAGTCATCGTATCCCCGTCGGTCGGCACATTTGCGTGCGCACAAGGGCATCCAGGAGTCTTCTTCGGGAGCACGCTCGGTACAAGCATCGTTTAACCAGAAGGAAGATAATCCGAGCGCAATGGAAAAAGCGGTACGACGAGATACACCATCAAGCCATGAAGTAGTAGTAAGCCCGTCGAAATCGCATCCTCAGCATCCGGGGCTACGGCCGCCCAGTCGAGCCGCATTTCCCGGAGGAAGAAGAGAGGGATACAGCGAGCTGGACAACGGGAGCGATGACAGCATAGAAATGTTCTTATTATTGCAGCGAAACTAGAAGATGTATATCACGTTTTGTCTTTCTTGCGGAGTTTGCATCGATACCCTAAAAACCCGTACTATGTCGGGCTCATGAATACATGGTTAGTAATTTCAGTCTTCCCCTGACTTACTTGGATACCTCGACCGGGCGGTAGAAGTCCGGAGTCCGGGCTAGGCATCCGCCTCGTGGTGATGTTGAATAACATGGATTCCGCGGGCCGAATTGTGCAGAGGCTACTACGACATATGACAGGACTTTACTAGTACGCGTATGAGGCGGCTGGCCGCGGGCGTTATTTCGCAACAGTAGTTTTGTTGAATTTGTACCTGGTTATCGGGATATGGAAGCATGGAATATGCCTGCCGAGTGCTTATTCGGCCACGCTCCTCAGAGCAAAGCAGAATCCTTCGTCGGTCGGTTAGGATCCCATTCACCCAAACCGTAGCGCACAGACCAGTACATTTTGCACACTACTAGGCGAGATGACACGTGCCAGGTCGGCCACAAGGGACAAGGATCTATCTTGCAAGAATAGCACTGCATCAGCCCCCCAACCCAGCCCATGCTCGACCACATTACACGCATGAATCATTTCCTATCGCCCGCTTTTTTTCCTTCTCTGCCTTGCACTCCATCTACTCTTGTTGTTTGGCGAATTAGCGGGCGCTGTTGACGTCGCGGAGTAACAAAAACGTGACACTGGATGCAGATGGCGCCATGCATGCCAAACTTGACTAGTCCATGTGTTGCTGCAATCGCGCGGCCAGCCAGAGAGCCCAAAGCCGAAACGGACCGGTGGTGAAGACATTGATTCACGCTTTTGGGACGTGGGTTAGTAGATGCCGCGAGGAGAAATGTGAGGCGACTACGGAGGAATGGAGGGGTGTCCTTTCTCTTTTACTACTATTACTACTTATGTTTTTACACGGTGCTTGTTCCCCCGCCATTCTTCTTGCAACTCTCCCTTCACTATCGTGTCCCGACCATTTTTGCCGAATCGCAACTCGGACTTCGTACACCGAGAATTGTCTTTAGGGTTTGGTGAAGGATACTCGACCTTTGCTCTTCTTCGCTCTCTATTGGGGATCGTCGACTGTACTACCTGCCTGTCCATATCGCGGGGAGTACTAACGATAGCCTCGCGGACACGGACGTTATACGAGTGACCGTTCGGCAGTTAGTTTATTCTTTTGGAGACGAACAACCCTTTCCACATATCTCCTAGACAACATCTATAATCGCCGAGAACCCCGTGGACCCTACTTGCTAATCATGGCGACAACACCGGTTGAACACGCAACGACGACGGCCAAGTTTCCCACACGCCAAAAGCCGCTTCCCTATACTTTTGTCAATGGGCGCCGTACCCCTCTTTCGTCCATTCTCCCGCCCCTCGTCTTCGGTACCGCAACCTTCAACCACCTATACAATACTGATCCCTATGCCCTCGACACCACGGGTCTCGTCACATCGGCCCTCACACATGGCATCCGCGCTTTCGACACATCGCCCTACTACGGGCCCTCTGAACAATTACTCGGCGATGCGCTCGCTACACCCTTTGTCCGCGAGACGTTCCCGCGCAGCTCATACATGATATTGACAAAAGTTGGACGGATAGCAAGCGAGGAGTTTGATTACAGCAAAGAATGGGTGCAGTATAGCGTCCAGAGGAGTCTGCAGCGCATGCAAACAGAGTACCTGGATCTCGTATACTGCCACGACGTCGAGTTTGTAAGCGCGGCAGAGGTTCTGGAAGCAATCAAGGAGTTGCGCCGTATCAGAGACGAGGAGGGAACAATCAGATACATTGGTATCTCAGGATATCCGCTGGATGTACTGGGCGACTTGGCTGAACTCATTCTGCGCGAGACGGGCGAGCCCCTCGACGCAGTGCAGTCGTATGCAAACTTTACGCTTCAGAACCAGGAGCTCGCCGGCAAAAATGGTGTCTTGCGTCTGAAGAACGCGGGCGTCGATGTTGTCCCCAACGCATCGATTCTCGGTATGGGACTTCTTCGTCGTGAAGGCATTCCCGTCGGCGCACTGGGCGACTTCCATCCTGCGCCGTCTGATATCCGCGAAGCCGTGCGCAAAGCCAGCGAATTCTGCGACGGCTACGGCGAGCGCATCGAAGTCATCGCTATACGCTTCGCGCTCGAGACATGGATCTCGGCTGGCGCGCTATGCGGCTCCAAAGGCGACCCCGCGTCTGGCCTACCCTGGCAGCACGAATCCATCGACGACGTCGGCGGCTCTAAGCTCGGCGTCAGCGTCATCGGCGTGTCGCGCGCAGAGGAACTGGAAAAGACAATGTTGGTCTGGCGTTCGATTCTCGACGGCCTCGAGGGCGGCCAGGAAACCGCTGTCCAGGCTGGTCGCTGGTACCGCGCGTGGGAATGGAGTACGAATCGCCGAAAGGCAGTCCAGATTCTCGCAGAGGGTGTGCAAGAGGTCCTGGGTAAAGCCTTTGGTTACACCTGGGCGAGTCCTAACCCAGGCTATGTGAATAAGAGGGTCAAGATGGGCCTTCAGGACGACGATGCGTCTGCGTCTAAGGCCGGGGTATCGCATTTGACACCTGCGGCTAGCCCCGCTGCCTTGCCCGTGAAAAACGTAGCGGATGTTACTGAAGATGAAAAGGTCTTGCCGTTGAGGTAACACACGTGCGGAGGGAAGGAAATGGAAATTGTTGCATACCCCGTAGTAACGTTCTGAAAAACGAAAGTTACATACCCACGCCAATGTAAATAATTGCCTTTACGATCCTACTTACGTCTCCACCATTCTTCTTCTTCTTTTCTTCCGAGGGGTTTTCTACCAGTAACATGGAAAACATGGTCTGGTGGAATGTCAAGAATCAGAGATCCTAGGCTACATTGTCAATTTTCCCTTTGCGTTTTGTATATGCGTGTGCAATGGACTAATGATGGGTAAGGAAAGCTCATGTCATACGAAGAAGGAAAGAAAAAAAAAGAGAGATATCTCATAAGCTCATCACATTCCGAATCTCATGTCAATCTATCTTCAATAATATACACAAAAGAGAAAAAGAAAAAAAAGAAACTTCGCTTCCGCCTCCTCCCCCCCATTCTCTCCACGTGTTTTTCACAATTTCGCAAAAACCGTCGGCACAACCCCACCCATCTCAACCAAGGTACTCTTATTCCTAACCCAAGCCTCAAGCCCCCTCTTCCCATTCTCAACACCCACACCGCTCTGTTTCCAACCCCCCACGCTCATCTCCGCAGGGCTTTCACCCCAGGTATTGATCCACGTGATACCGGCCTCCAAGCGTGCAATAATTTTATGCGCTGTATTGAGGTCTTTGGTGAAGATGCCGGCGGCGAGACCGAGCGGGGTGTTGTTTGCGCGGGCGACGACCTCGTCGATGGAGGAGTAGGATAGGATGGACATTACGGGGCCGAAGATTTCTTCTTGGACGATTTTCATGGCGTCGGTGCAGTTTGTGAAGATGGTGGGTTGGACCCAGTAGCCTTGCTTGTATGAGGCGTCGGGGTGCGAGGTGAGCCAGGCTGGAGACTCTGGGCCGCCGTGGAGCAAGGTGGCTTTGTCGGTGTCGATGCCGTGTCGGATGTAGGAGAGGACTTTTTCGTAGTGCGGTTTGGAGACTAGAGGGCCGAAGTTTGTGGCGGGGGAGTAGAGGTCGCCTGGGCGGATGTATTGCATTTTTTCGAGGAGGCGCTGCTCGAATTGTGACTTCATGGCTTCGGGGACGAAGACGCGGGTGCCGTTTGTGCAGACTTGGCCTGTGGAGAAGAAGTTTGCGAGCATGGCGCCGTCGACGGCTTGGTCGATGTCGGCGTCCGGAAGGATGATGCAGGCGGATTTGCCGCCGAGCTCCATGGTTACGTATTTCATACCGCCGGCTGCACTACCTGCGACTTTCTTGCCCGTAGAAACTTGGCCGGTGAAGCTGACTTTGGCAATGCCAGAGTGCGAGGTGAGGTATGCGCCGACGTCGCCGCCGCCCTGGACTACGTTGAAGACACCGGGAGGCACACCAGCTTCTGTGTAAATGTCGGCCAAGACGGTAGAGTGGAGAGGTGTGAATTCTGACGGCTTGTAGACCATGCAGTTTCCAGCGGCGAGGCAGGGAGCAGATTTCCAGAGAGCGATTTGAATGGGGTAGTTCCACGCTCCGATGCCTGCGCACACACCCAGAGGACTCTTGGTTGTGTATACCCATGCGTCTGGTCGTAGCGGCGCCGTCTCGCCGTTCATACCGCCTCCTCCGACTAGGTTGGCGAAGAATTCCAAGACATCTGCGCCTGTGACGACGTCGACAGTCGAGGTCTCGGAGAAGGGCTTGCCCGTGTCGGTGGTTTCAATTCTCGCGAGTTCATCGTTTCGCGAACGCAGAATCGCTGCGGCCCGTTGGAGAATGCGCGCGCGTTCGATGGGAGGCGTGGCGGACCATGCTGGAAAGGCCTTGTGAGCAGAGGCTATGGCAGCATCGATGCCAGCGTTGGTAGTTGCGTGAATGTTCGCGACAGGCTGCGCAGTCGCGGGATCAATCGTTTGAAATGTAGATGAAGAACAGCCTGATTGTATCTTGCCGTCGTAGTAGGCAGAGCGAGGCGCATATGGGAGAGACATGGTCAAGGAGTCTGTTTGGCGCAATGGAGTAGAAGCAACAAGTGAGGATAAAACAGGGCTTGTACGGGGATGTCACGAAGATGGAAATACGGCAGGAAACAAATCAAGCACCGACTGTCCACTGCAAGGTGTCAGTTTTGTCCTTGAGAGATGATGTAACGTCAAGGTACGAGGTTTTGCGCCAACGTTTGTATATAGGTAGTCTATGCAGAGTGACAGCTAGAGGCAGGGGGAGCTTGTATGCAGCCGTTGCACTTTGCTTTCCCGTCTGAGGTTAGTCAACGAAGAAGCGGATCGCGTCGGACAAAAAGATGGTCTTGGTGGTACGTATGCCAGGAAATGGAGGGCAATGCGCAGCGGTTTCCAGCGGGATGGCGCGACGTCTTTGAGCTCAGAGTTTCTCGCAGGTGGCACAAAACGCCTTGTCTGATGGCTGTCGTGCTCACCGCCTTTGGATCGGGTAAAGTGCGGCGTGGAATGGCAGGGATCCCACGCTCGGAACTCGCACAATCAGCGGGGTGCACTAGTCCCAGTACGGAAATGGCGTCATTGGTCAGTTTTGCGACGCTTTTTTTGCGTTGCTGACCTCGCGACCGATATGGGACGAACGAACGGCGGGAGAGAAAGCCTTTGGTCCCTTCAACACCATCAGCAGACAAGATACAGCTCTCGTCTTTGATTCGTCGCCAACAACCCCTCCCTCCTTTAGTTCACGTTTCCCCGCTCAGCCATCGCATTCCCGCTGACACGCACAGCTAAGACGTTGACCAAAGCACGTGCATCGTTCCGGCCCTATCGTAAACGGCCCTTTTTAGGCCCTCTTATCTTGGAAAGCAAGTTACACATCCTGCAGCGGAACTACGACACGCCATCCGCCCAGCCTCACCACTCAATCGACTCCCTTTGGGTATCCGAGTCTCTGCCGATCGTGACCCCCAGGTCCGTGCTGACAAGACTGACCTTTTCACGCCATAGTCTACATACATATAAGCTTGCCTCTACGTGAAAACTTGGTAGAGTCCAAGGAAGTATCCTCCTCACCAATTTATCCCTCTTCATCCTCGACCCACACGCGACCATGGCTTTTGAGACTGTGACGTCCATCCCCAAGGATGCCGACTACGACTTTGTCATTGTCGGAGGAGGCACAGCTGGCTGTGTCATTGCCTCGCGCCTCACAGAGTACCTGCCCAACAAGAAAGTCCTCTTGATTGAGGCTGGCCCAAGCGACTTTATGGATGACCGTGTCTTGCTTCTCAAGGACTGGCTCAACCTTCTCGGAGGAGAACTCGACTACGACTACGGCACTACCGAACAGCCCAATGGCAACTCTCACATCCGACACTCACGTGCAAAGGTCTTAGGTGGCTGCTCCTCACACAATACGCTCATCTCCTTCAGGCCGTTTGAATACGACTGCAGGAGGTGGGAGCAGCAAGGGTGCAGGGGATGGAGCTTTAAGACGTTTATGCGCGTGCTTGACAACCTCCGCAACACCGTTCAGCCCGTGCACGAGAAACACCGAAATCAGCTCTGCCTTGACTGGGTCGAATCATGCTCAACCTCTTTGAACATTCCTGTAGTTCACGATTTCAACCACGAGATCAAGACCAAGGGTGCTCTCAAGCCTTCAGTCGGCTTCTTCTCGGTGGCATACAATCCTGATGATGGTCGTCGAAGCAGCGCCAGTGTAGCCTACATCCATCCAATTCTCCGTGGCGAGGAGACTCGCAACAACTTGACCGTCCTTACCAACGCATGGGTCAGCAAGATCAACGTGTCAGGCAACAAGGTCACTGGTGTTAATATCACCCTCCAGAGCGGCGAGAAGCTCACCCTCAACCCCAAGTGCGAAACCATTCTCTGTGCAGGTGCTGTCGATACCCCCCGATTGATGCTTCTGTCCGGTCTTGGCCCCAAGCAACAACTCTCCGATCTTGGCATTCCCGTTGTCAAGGACTTGCCCGGTGTCGGTGAGAACTTGCTCGACCACCCAGAGAGCATCATCCTCTGGGAGCTCAACAAGCCTGTTCCTGCAAACCAGACTACCCAGGATTCAGATGCTGGTATCTTTCTGCGACGAGAGGTCCCCAACGCGGCTGGTGATGATGGCGAGGTTGTTGACCTCATGATGCACTGCTACCAGATTCCTTTCTGCCTAAACACTGCTCGGTAAGTTGAGAATGACTTTCAAGAAGAACCAAGTTCTAACGTATAACAGTCTGGGTTACGACTCTCCTATCGACGCCTTCTGCATGACCCCCAACATTCCCCGTCCCCGCTCTCGCGGCCGCCTCTACCTCACTTCTGCTGACCCTAACGTCAAGCCTGCTCTTGACTTCCGCTACTTCACTGACCCCGAAGGCTACGATGCCGCCACCATCGTTGCTGGTCTCAAGGCTGCGCGAGAAGTCGCCAAGCAAGCCCCATTCGCCAACTGGATTAAGCGCGAGGTCGCACCTGGCCCCCACATCACTTCTGATGAGGATCTTTCCGAGTACGGCCGTCGCGTCGCCCACACCGTCTACCATCCTGCCGGTACCACCAAAATGGGCGACATCACCAAGGATGAGAAGGCCGTTGTCGACCCTGAACTCAAGGTCCGCGGCCTCAAGGGCGTGCGCATTGCCGACGCTGGTGTTTTCCCCGAGATGCCCACTATCAACCCCATGTTGACTGTGCTTGGTATCGGTGAGCGTGCTGCCGAGCTGATTGCGCAAGAGTGGGGCTGGAAGGGTCTTGAGAAGCAGAAGTTGTAAGCGTGGGATTGTGGAGAGAGCGAAAAAGTGGGCATTCGACCAGGCATTTTTTGTTACGATTAGATGATGATGTGTGTGTACCATTTCCCTTTCATGTCTGTATATCTTGATGAGTAGAGTAGTTATTGCTTGGTATTATTACAATGTAACCAGAATTACGAACAAAAATACCCCCTTTTTTACAAGTTCATGGATTTTTTTGAATCTAATTTATGTGATTTAAGTGTGTTTTCAGTTCAATTAACCCATACAAGGAAGGAGACTTCAGAGCTCCTCAAGTCGAATCGACGCTTCCTTCGCTTTCGATGTCGAGAAGCTTTCGACGTTTCCGTGTGCGTCTGTGTTCCCGCGCATTTATCTTGTACAAAAAAAAAGACCCCCAGTCCAGGAAACCCGACTAGTTACCCAAAGCGAAAAAAGTACAGCTGAATCGCCTTGGTAGTGCCTGTACAATCGCTGTGTCGGTTGGACAATATACCAAACGCCCGTAGGTTGTCGCTGTCTCGTGAACATGTACAAAGACTCTCAGTTATCAAACTGAGCCGTCAAGCTGAATCGTCAAACCGAGTCGTCAAGCACTCAGTCATCAAACTCAAACATGCTGACCAGACCATCATCTTCTCCCGCGTCCTCCTCCCCCTCCTCGCTGTCACTCTCCTCGTCAGTATCAGCAATAGCGAACCGATCATCAAAAGGACCACCGCCCCTCATCTCCTGCTCGCCCCAACCGGTCTCTTCTCCAGCCTCAGCTTCCTTGGTTTTTGACAGATTCTTATCCTCGCGTACGAAATCGCCTGCAGCATCCGTATCATGCATATCAAGCACATACCTGCCCCTCGCATCGGTGAACTCGCGCTGGGACATCTCGCTCTTGATGCGTGCCTTGCTCTTTTTCTTGTCGGCCTCTTCTTTCTTGGTGAGCCACTTGCAGATTGGGGCGGGGAGTTCGTTGCGGCCGAAACCCGACTTGGCGAGGCCCCAGCTGGTGAGGGAGGCAGCGTACTTGTTGGTGGTGGAGAGGGCGGCGGCGCTGATGCTCCGCGTGGCTTTGCCCATGCCCGAGGTGGCGAGGGCGCCGACGTACGAGAGGGTTGCGCTGCTGACTTTGGTCATGGCGTGGTTGGAGTCTTGGAGAGCCGCGGACCAGGTTCCCGGGAACGGATACGAGGGGGACTGCTGGGGGGTTTGGGGGTTAGTGGGGATGAATGGAAGAGGTGTGTGTTTGGGGCTCACGTTTGCGGTGGGGGTTTGAGGTACGAGGTGCTCCCAGTCTTCGGTGCTCTCTAGCGACTCGTATTCGGAGAGAGAAGAGACTTCGTTGTCTTCATCGTCTGTGACTGCAGGGATGTCTGCTGGGTTGATGAAACGGGAGCAGAATGCTTCTGGCTGTGCTTGACGCGGGACTGAACGCTGGGCATGCAACACTAACTGCTTGTTGCTCTGGGCTTCATCTTCACTGTCGTTTTTCATGCCGTTGAGATAACCATACTTCTTGGGGTTCGACTGATTTCGACCCTGAGGGTGCTCGCGGCGGGTACGAGAGCGGCCTCTGGATCTGCCCCTTGCGCCCTCGTTGCTGCCTGCAGCCTTGCGCCGCGACCTTCTAGTAAAGCCCATGACACTTACCGTGTACAGAGCTTGGACTTGCTATATCTTCTCAGTGTCAGTATGCGAAACTACGACAGTGTCCAAAAGCAACGCAAAAAACAAGCAAAGCGGCACGAGAGTTCCCGTGCGGTGATGACGAGGTAGCGACTGCGACAAGAGATTCTTGAATCGGTTGAGGAGATGGTAAGAAAAGAAAGTGAGTTTTGGCGGGAGCGCTGCTGGGTTGTTGTAATCAGGTCGCGCTGCGCGTGAACCTGGGTTGTGAGGGTGAGTTGCTACAAACGACTAGTGAGACGTCATAATGTATACAGTGATAGCTAGTAGAGGGGAAAGTGGAGTGTTTGCAGGACAAACGGTCGGCGTTCGTAGGTGCCAAGGTTTTGAGGGACTTATTCGGGGTGGATGGTCGTCCCCACACGATTCGCGACCGAATCCAAAGGTAGCCTTACGTTATACAAGGCTGCGGTAGGCCAGTGTGGTTCGGCATGCTCGTGACGATAACCTTGGGATTGCTCTAGCCCTTTGCGAAATTCAGTTGCTCGTGTGCTGTCAAAAGAATCAGAATCTAGTGTAAAGAGCTTTCATCTTCTCGCTCTCGAGCCAAGGTGTGAAAGCGCGCACACGTGATCTCGATGGTTGCGAGGCAACATGTTATGCCGCTTCAACAATGTCTGCTAAGTTTCTTTATGGAACAAAGGTCACCAAAAATCCTTTATTGGGGTACAAATCTTCAGTTTACGCTCTATATTAGGTAGTGTGGTCCGTCGCGCGCTCAGCACGCGGTGACACAGAGTGAAAGCATACTCAACCATTGCGAGAGATTTCCCAAACTCTTCTCACTACCAAACGAAGGTTTGTTTCAGGGCTATCAAAAACCAAACTCTTCCACACAATCACCCTGTGTGCTTTTCCTTGGCTCGTTCGCACATCTTTTTGACTACTCCACACTCAATCTGCCCTGAACAACCTATATACCACCAGCATATACAAACCCAAATTACATGTCAATATCGACCATAAAATGGCTAATCGAGGTTTGTTGAAAACTCGTCTGACAAGACTATCGCACACACTAACTTCCTACAGCTGTATACATCTCCGCTCAGGACCCAAGGCGCGTGATGCGCGAATTGCTAGACATCATGCATAATGACGAAGACAACAACCACCTGTCACTTTCCTGTATGAGAGCTATGGAAAGGTACCTCGTCGCAAACCTCCACCAGTCGTCGCTTCCAGTCTCGCTGCTCGACGAGATTCGCGCGGCTGATGACCGGGCCATCCAACAATCTCGCATGGCCGAGGCACCTAGCGGGAACAGGAGGATCTTACGATGGATTGCGAATGTGAATCCGATACCAGTCGTTGATTCAGGCGAGAGTCACACGAGAGTACCGCGTAATATCACTAAGTCCTTCTTGCTGACCAAATACGACCTATCCGTCGATGAACCTGCACCGGTACAACACGAGGCACCACCAGCTCTTCCGAGTACAAGAGGTTCATCGCCGACTGAGAGGGCTTCTAGTGTCAGTACTACTAGGGATAATAGGCTACCGCGTGATGTCAACCGGGCCTTCTATATGGCTGGCGACGACGAGACGGCTATCGATGAATCTCTACCAGCCTATCACAAACCACCACTAGCTCCCCCGAATGCACGCAATTCGTCTTCGACCGAGAAGGTTTCTAGTGCTGGCACTTCCAAGGAGAATAGATTACCATGTGATGTGAACCAGGCCTTCTATATGGCTGATGAGGACGAACCAACATCATCTTCTCAGCCTCTCCTCGCTCAAACCTCGACCGAGCAGACTTTGGCACCTGTGAGGAACAGGTGGGTCTTAGGGGAGATTTCGAATACGGTTTTGAGACCAGTGACTGGCCCAGGTGAGAGCCATCTAGGAGGAACGCGTAGTATCAACCAATATTTCTATGTGGCTGAAGATGACGGGCCGGTCATCAATGAATCTCCACCAGTGCCTGAACCAGAAGAGAGTCATTTGGGAGGACCGCTTAATTTCAATCAATCCTTTTATATCGCTGAAGACGACCCATCCTTTGACGAGCCTCCACCAGTCCACCATGAGCCACCAAGAGCTCCTCTGAATCCCCGCACTCAACCTTCGATCAGGCAGCCTACCCGTGTCAGTAAACCCAAAGCTAATACTCAACAAACCGCCAGCTCCACCCTCCACCCAACTCAAATTGACCAGCCATACCGGAGGTTACTCACCAACGCCAACTACGACGCAGCCGTAACCCTCGAGGAACTCGAGCAGACTTTTATCGAAGAGACAGGACCAGCAGACGACGGCTCCGACACAGAAGAAGCCACCGAACCCGACACCCCCAGCGACCTCAACACCGCACCCGCCCCCCACATCTTCGAAGACATCCCCAAAATCGTAGTCACCGACTCCCGTGAAAACATCCAAGCCATCGTCGACGTCGACCCCGAGCAACGTCGAGAAAAAACACCAGATATCCCCGAATACAACTTCCTCAAGCAAAAGAAAGCAGGGTTCTACGACAGAGCAGCCGACGAGCCGCAGCGCTTATACCCTTCTACGGTTATGGAGAGGAGAGATGCGCTGCCTCCTAGTTGGTCTGCGCGCTATAAGGGAAGGAGTAAGAGATCTGCTCGGCCTGCGTGCTCGTCGCCGCCGATTCAGAGAGCGGGCTCGGCGCCGGGGGCTGCTGCAAAGGCTACGGAGGTTACAGGGGGGAAGCAGGTGAGTGGTGTGGAGACAATGAGTACGACGGGGAAGCGGACGCGTGGGGCGGAACCGCGGACTACGACGAAGAGGCTCAGGAAGCCTGGTGGGGGTAGGAAAGATGTTTAGGTTTGGGACAATGAGACAAAGGCTATTGTGCGGGTTTTCCTTGTGGTTGGGTGTTTTTCTGGGTACTTAGATGTTCTTTATACCCCGTTTAGTTTTTTTCTTTGTCGTTATGTTGTTGTGCCAGAAGCTAGAAGATGTGTCCTTTGATCTTGCTTTTTTTAAATGTCGGTTCTAAGTACTAACGTGGATCCATTTGTAATGGAACAACCGCCGTAGCGGAACTACCAAACACTCCTTTTCTTTCCTCATAACATGAACAGCGACTGTATGCCTAGGATATCTTTAGAATACATTCTTTCAAACCTTACTCACCTTTTAGCTTAGTAGTTTAATTATAGCATTCTTGTTGTCTTTTTAGTAGCACGATAAGCCGTAAACCTAGACGCTACCGCTCCAGGCTACGAAGGCCTTACTTTTGCTCCTATATAACTATGAGAAGCTTTCGTAGACTATATGAAGCAGTAAAGAATTTCCACGCCAAGAAGCCTAACGTACATCCCTTCGTAATGGAACAACCGCCGTGGCGGACAAAATTGCTGGTACTTTCGCTTTACAACACTATGGTGGCATGCAGATACCATAATGGTTATATTTACCTATTAAAAAGTAGATTAGACTCGATTCTGAGTCAATATATGCCCGCGAACATAAAAATTACATCGGTGCATACACCTACCCTCTAGGTATGCGAGGGCACCCGCTTTATCTTAATAATGCGCCCTGCAAATTTTAAGGCCGCCACCATCAGTTCTGTCTGTCGCAACAAATCTGTCGCTTCTGTATACGTCTAGGTATTCAATAGGATCATCCAGGCCTACTCGCCAGCTGTAGGGGCTGGTATGTTGACTGATTCGCGGGTGATTGCCACACAGTTTTGGTACCTCCGTATCTAGTACACCAATCAGTAATGCTGACATGATTGGAGTTATCAAACTAGCTGAATAGAGGCAAACTCAGGATAACCAGTCACCTGACGCGTGAAGCTTACTAGATAAGCGTCACAGCGATAATGACAGCTCACAAGGTCAGGTACAACGGCCAGCAGATATCAAAGTAGGCAAGCGACAGCAAATCTATGAAACGACTTTACGCCTACGATCTCTCTATGTATAGTCGCGATCACGATCGGTTTCCAGATCTTGCGTCAGCTCTGTTCTTACCACACGAACCATGCCGTAGGGGTATTTCTACAGACGTGCTAGTGCTTTACAGGGGTGGTCGTGTAAGGTGCACTTTATAGTGTTACCGTGCAGCATTATATATACTAGACAGCTGTCCCCTCTGCCAGAACAATGCACTTGTTAGTCCTAATATAGTGAAATGGGTGTGTTCTACCAAACAATAGTTATACTTTTATTACTCAAAAACATTTCGGAATGACTAAGCAGTATGTCGTTCTCTATGTTCGCTGTAGATATCCTGCTCTTTAGCCATCATTCTATAGCATACAGAGAAGTGTTATCAAAACATGAACAATCTCTGGCCATGTGTCCAGGTAAGCCACATCTGAAACACAAATCATAGCCCCACCGGAATTCACGGACAGTTTTCTCTGAAGCGTAGCAATCTTTTCTCATATGGTTGTATACACCGCAACGAAAACACTGATTTTGCTCACGAAGTTCAGCATGGAGCGCTTGTTCCATAGCAATAGCCCTGTATTTGTCCGACTGACAACAATTGTTCGGTGTATGATATCTATTCGAGGTATCGTTTCGAGCTACAAGATACTTAGCGTTGTTGTTACAATGTGATTCCAGATAACTCGAGTAGGGATAGGAAAGATGTTCTCACCGTGAACCTTCTTTGTAATAGCCGTATTGATTGGAAGTGCACCTTCAACCTCGGTTGTTGGTATCACAGACAGCATTGCCTGGGCGCACGCTGCCGCTGTCGCCGCCGCATATGGCTGCCACCGCTTGCTCTTGTGCGAGTCCGCGTAGTCGGAGATGCCGCGGATCACCAGACACGGAAAGCTGTTCATAAGCCCAGCCGCTTCCATCTCGAAGCAAAGCACGCCGCCCAGCTCTGCGCTGATCCTGTCTCGTTCCGCCGCATTCCTTATGATTTGGTTGCCCGATGCGATCGTGCCGTAATGCACTACCACCTCTTGCTCTCGCGGCTCCCGATCTGCTAGATGGCTTTTGTCGCAATGCTTACATGTTGCTCCTCCCTCATGGTCGTACGTCGCGGCAAAGAGAGTATCCGAGCCGGCAGCTTCTCGCGTGAAACCTGGCAGGCTGTCTAGCTTAGAGAGATACTCAGACAGTCTGTATTTTCCCCTCATATGACTGGCCTTCAGGTTTGTGACCGCGTGAAGTAGGACTGGCGGCGGAGCGTCAAGCCACCCCGTGCGCTCAAACCCGCTCGGTGTAGCCTTGCCAGAATCGTACTGCACCACTCCGCCATGCACTTGATGCGGCTTGCTAACCACGACATCTCCAAGCCTAATATCTGCATCCTTGCTAGGCACGCCTCCTCCAACGCCTACCATCAGCGCAAAGCGCGTGGATGTGAATGCCAGCTTCATTTGCACAGCGACCGCGGCAGCTGAGTGGGTGCCCATTTGTCCTTCGGGCAGACATGCAATAACGACGTTATGCTTACCAACTCGACCGCAGGTGTAGATGTTAGTGTCATGGGTGCTGGACGGAGGCATGCCGTGCTCTTCGTCGAGCATCTCCTGCGCAGCCGCCAGCTCGACGGGCAGGGCGCACACCCAGCCTACCGTGTAGTCTTCGCGGCGCAGCTGGCGCGCCATGAGTTGCTATCAGTAAGTTAGGAACACAGAGAGGCTGTTGTGAGCACTTCTGGTGGAGAGAAAGTGGGTGTTTGTGAAGAGATAGTCTGTTGGCCTGGCGGCAACGTTTGCTGCTGCTCAGCCTTGCGGCCTACACAGTGGCCTGCATGCCACAGCATGTCAGCAGGCTGAGATGCAGGCTGAGATGCAGGCTGAGATGCAGGCTGATTGAGGTGTGGACGAACGCTGACTCCATGCCGTGGACATGGCTGTGGGCGCGCGGCAAAGGTCGCCCGATTATTGGCCAAGCGTGCATCGATATGCCTGACCCCTAGCCTCGCAACTGCCTGCTGCTTGGGAATCCGTACCGTCCTCGCTATGCTATCATTGTGGACCTTCCTGCAAGGCACATGTGTCTTCTACATGCGATCAATAATGCGTTCACTTTCTATCCTATACTCGTGCAAGCAATAGCTAAAGTCTATCTGCAGCTTAGAATAAGCACAGTGTAGCGCCAAAGGGTTGCATGTCAGAGACGAGGCAAACGGACTAGTAGTTATTGCTTTGTTATTTCCTAATTCAATCTCTAGATGACGGAGATAGAAGGCTTGAGGGTAGTTCTAGGGTGGTGGTTTAGCGGGTCGGTTGGACACTTGTCGGCGGGCAATGCAGAAGGCGAGCGAAGGCATATACTTGATACGGATTGGGGATATACTAGCGCTCATTCTTAATAGGAAATTAACGCTTTCTCCTTAGCGGGACTTAGGTATTGCTGGCTCTTAGTTTTGGCCTTCTTTAAAGGTTGACCTCGATGCTGATAATGAACAATGGTGCGAGGAACGTTACTATCTTTAGCTCTAGCAGAGATGCTGTTATGCACGTTACGAGGCAACTCTAGGACTAATGCCTTACTAGCAGGGTCTATCGTTACTTTAGTAAATATTACCGCTTCTTATATTAAGTGCATATCCTAGTCGTAGATGTTTTTCACGTTTATGCTAATAATAGAATAAAGACTAATAGAAAGTGCTAGAAGAAAAGTCATATAATTGACTCAAAGAAAGTTTACGTAAATATTTATTCAAGATAATAAAGCTAGGTCCGTTACGTTAAACCCTCGTGGCTAATTGTACTAATCGCTTCCTTAACGGAGAAATTTTCTTATTGCTACTACAGATCGTTATCTAGTATGTTAAGAGAAGGAATTAATACTATTA
The DNA here is from genome assembly GCF_000527765.1 of Bipolaris victoriae FI3. Lineage (NCBI taxonomy): Eukaryota > Fungi > Ascomycota > Dothideomycetes > Pleosporales > Pleosporaceae > Bipolaris > Bipolaris victoriae. Next base: position 114,441 of record NW_014575344.1, on the reverse strand, counting down.
TACCTAGAGAGTTACTTGATATATCTGATAAGGAAATCTAGAGTAAAATAATTGCGTAGGCTGAGATGCTAGCGAAGGCACAAAATATTGCCGCCAGCGTATAACGACCTACGGCCGCACCACTACGTATTTTTCCATTCGAGTATTAGTAATCTGTAGAATGTATACGAGCACAAACGATAAAAGTTCGTGAATATCTTTCAACAAGTTTTTCTGCCTCTTATCTGCTTACTCGGAGAAAAGTGTTCCGGTACACCGGTTGTTCCGGTACGAAGGGATGTACGTTACTACTTCTAATAAGCTAGCTGTGTTAGGTAAGTTCAGCGCCGATAGAGGCTCAACTAAGGGCTAGTAGCGCATCCAGATCTGGGTGCTGCCGAATGAATCACCTCTATCTCGTATTGCACTGTGTCATGTTTATCTAAATCACGCGAATGTACCTATAAAGATGTCGATATTGACACTACTGGTGTTTTGTGAGAGGGATGCCGTGCATTGCGATGGTATAGTCGAAGAATGCGCCACTTCGAAAGACAGGAAGTTCTCCTTGGTAACATGGACAGGGTGGTGATTAGAGCCTATCGTTAGGCTACGGCTACGGGTAAGAAGGTAACAGCGACGTGGATCTGAATTTGTCGAAATGAGAGCGTTTAGCTTTGCTCTTTCGTGCGTTATCGATGTGTACTGCGGCTCTCAAGACGCAGGCGCGCTTAGTATATCATGAGAACTCGCCTGGCAACTCGGAGCGAGCGTGTTTCCCAAGTATAATGAAACAAGGAAGAACAGTTTGGGTGGTGTTTGTGAGATTCTGATACAGCATCGGAGGTGATATTTGGTGGATACAGGTCGGCAGATTGATCTACCAATCATCACATATTTCACATCGACGTAGCTAAGGTTCAAGCTAAATCCCCTGGAGCGTGTATCGCAGTTCTTCCCTGCACTCTAGTGAGGAGCTTTGCGTCATCCCCTGAGCCATCTAAGCCGCGAATGGAAACATGAACCACAAGCACAACCGCTACTCACGACATTTTTAGAATCGAGATGAACCATCCTTCTAACATAGCTGGAACGTCAACCGAAGTGGATATGACGCACTTTACACAGGATGCTCTATGCTATCTATCGTTGTCGATGCCGGCTTCACCGGCGATATGGTAACATCCGAGCTAACTGCCGACAAATTTCCTAAAAACATAAAAAGGTGGACTGGAGATAGTGCTATACTAAAGGTAATTCTAGGTGCAATAGAGTTATATAATTCACAACTACGTGCCGTGACGTATGGTGAGACGGGAAATTTTTTCTTTCGGAGGCCTGTCCGGGTTACTTTAAGGTTTCTTCTAGCAGCCTATGTCAGACTACATGAATCAAAGACTTTAGCTGACTCAAAGCAACAAGTCACTGTAGCAGCAACAAGGATGCACTACTTTAGCAAGAAAAAGCAGTAGCTATACACTACTGATAAATGAATACCGTGGATAGTTCATAGCGATGGAGAATACACAATATGATATCAACACACAACCCCGTACCTACACGTACGATAAAAGGTTGTCAGCAATGAAGTCGGATATTACTATATCACCAGTAAAGCCGAATCTCTAATCTTAGGTAATCGAGTCAGCAATACTTCAAGGGCGCGTGGTCTTTGAGAACTATCTTTAAGGCAAAACATAAGCGTGTTTATCAATAATTGATGTAATGTCTATGACGTAAAGATAAACCTTCACGGAGAAGTAGCCCTCACTTAGAATTAAAAACTCTAAATACTTGTCAGCCGGAGAACGGCCGATACAAGCACAGTGGAGAGACTAGTTTTTCGGCCATATTTGCACTGCGTATATAAAGGCCGCTGCTGCCTCCTCCTCCACATCTTCTGGAAATAGGGAAGGGACCATAGTCAAGACTCTTTTCCTACTTAAAACTGACACATCTACATCACATATCACATATCACAGCCTACAAACCCCACGCTTTGCAATACATTTCCCAGCATGAAGCTCTACAAAAACCTCCTTCCCGTTCTCTTCACCTTGCTAGCCACTGCAGCTGCGGTATGTTTAGAAGAACTTGTTTTCCCGAGCTGTATTCGACGAGGCTAACGGCGTAAAACCTTTGTTAGCAATGTGCAAATTGTAACAATGAATTTGACTGCACGACGTTTGCGAGAAATAATTGTAATGGAGGGGCTGGGTGTCACGCTGGTTGCTGTGTATGCGGGTAGGGCGGGCTCCATCGAAGAAAGAGGCTGGGGATGGTTGCTGTAGTCAGATCACAGGTGCTGTTAGGGGTAAATACTCTCGGTGAAGCTCTATAAGAAATGGCTCTACGGTTGTTTGCAAGTTTTAATCTGGTGCTAGGTAGAAGCATCAACTACAATTGCGTGTTCGGTAGCTAGAGTGTTTCTTACCAAAGTACGAAGTCGTTCCTGACGCTCTTACCCATCAAACATTATATCAAGCCACTTCATATATCCCAACTCAGCCAACACAACAACTATTAACAATTAAATAAGTAAAAATATACCTGACCAATAGTAAGAAAACATCCAGCTCAGCAAAATCAATATGTACCTCTCAAACAGCCTACATAGCCAAGATGGCTCAATTATATGATTCGAAAATTTGCAGCCTTTTCACCAAACTCTGCGCCATCAGTGACGCCCCGCTTCATACGAGCCGGTACAACAGTAGGTCCAATATGAGCGCAACGAAGTGACATAACCGGCTCGGTGTTAGTTGCCATCCCAGTTACCTCACTGGCGTTGGAATCATTGGTCCTCCGCAACGTCATCGGCAGGGCCGAGCCTCTGACTCGGCAAACCAGGTCCCCTGGCCGCGTGACGCGCGAGCCCATACCTACGAGACCCGATGCCGTACGGTACACGATACGGCACATTGATGGCCACGTCATGCACTCGAGGAATCCGCCCGCGGTGGCTCCTTCTGCGCGTCGTCGCAGCTCAATTTGCGCCTCGGCCGGCAGGCTGTCGAAGAGTGAGCGAACAGGCAGATAGCTCTTGTCGTCATCATTAACATCACCGGCTTCAGATAATGCGCCGCGAAGCAGCTCGTGATACTCGAGAATGTAGGCGGCAAACGATCGACGGTGTTCTTCTAGTGTCTGACTCGACCCTATATCGCTGTTTGGATCATCCTTTTCCCGCGTGCCGAGCGAGAGGGCCATTGAGAGTGAGTCCAACACGGCCAGCGCGTCGCCACCAGGGCTTGTGAATGTGTTGTTTGGCTGTTCAATAGGGTAGATCAGCTCCCACACGTGATCGAGCCAGAAAGGGTTTTGCTTTGTCCGTTCTCGTGCCAAGTGCGTGATTGGGAAGTCTGTCGTTTCCATGCGGCGCGAAACAGTTGAGATCTCGTCGATCACCCAACCTCGTACCAGAAGGTGTGGGAGCAATGTCCCATTCTCACAATCAAGTCCACCCTCGAAACAGATCTCGTCATCCTCAGTGGCGGTCGCAGCTATCGGGTAGTCGATCGGTGTGGTACGGTTAATGCTATGCCAGTCAGGCACCCAGCTGGGCATCCTAGCTTCGTGCTGCGGGTCCCAATCCGATTCCTCCAGGGAAGGGCCATTCTCGTGGTCGACAAAGCTGACCACGTGGAGATTCCTCGTCTTTTGGATGAAGTTGACGGCTAGCCTCGTATATATGACCCCACGCGTACGCGTGTAGTCAGGTTGAATTACAGGCTCGCCGCCAAGGATGGCCATAGGGTGACCAAGTAGACTGAAGATACGGTCACGTGGGTCACTTACGCCCAATATGCGCGTCCAGTGCATAGCAGTCAGAAAGTCACACTTGGGCGTATCATCTTCCTTAGTAGCCCAGACCATCACGATGTGATGGGCGACCCACGACGATAGACTGAGATGTGTCACGAGCGAGGCACCGCTGTAATCCAAGAACTCGACGAAGCGGCCTGTTAGTCCCCAGTCGATAGTGTCGACATCTAGGGCCCAGTTTCCGTCCTCGACAGTAGTTGCATGGCCAGGAGGGTTCTCCTTATCAGCTTTGGCACTGTCGTCGGCGGGCTTCAGGGCCGTGATCAAGAGAGCCTGGCGGGCGAGGCCAAGCTCCTGCACAATCCACGCTCGGTGGAAGTATTCAATCTCGAAGAAAAATCTGACAGCCTCCCACTTGTATGCCTGCTCCTCAAATCGGCGCCGGTCGTCTTCGGATAAGTGAGCGACATCCGCCGAGGGGTCAGCTAGGTAGTCGTGCTGAAGAAGGATGCGCGCGTCGCAGAGACCAGCCTCTGGGTCTTTCATGAAATCGTGTATGAAGCGGATGGCGTCCTGGATTAGGAAGCGGCCAACCTCGCTCGTTTCCCAGCCGAGCCACGAAAGGACACGGCTCGCGCCGGCATAGATAAACGACATGAGTTTGACTTGGGAGAGACGTTCTTCCAAGTCCTCCTGGTTTATACACACTGCGTCGACCCATAACCGCCGTACTGGTTGTCTTTGCGCTGGTGCCTTGCCCACATCTAGCACTTCGCTGCTCCCAGCAACCGGTCGGTGTCGGTAGGCTGTCAGCGCCCCATGCAGGTTCTCTGTCACAGACAGCGTCGCTCCATCGATGGTGATGTCGCGCCGCTTTTTTGGGTCACCCCAAACGTATGATATGGCCTCGTACGGCTCAGTGTCCATCGCCTGCGGCACCAGCCGCCCGGCTATGGGGTCCGAGAATTCGCCGGCATCAAGCTCAAAGACGCGGATGAACTTAGGGGCGAGAGGGTGATAGAAGTCGGGGAAGGGATTATGGCTTATATCCTTCATGCTGATCGGTAGTGGAGATCTTAGTATAAAGCAATATGTCTACTAAGACGGAGCTACCATACGACGGTGTCGGGCAAAAGTGGGGTGACGGCTTACACAGTCCGTGCACTGCAGGGATGCCCATAGTTGTGCCGCGCTCTGATTCGCTACATACAGAATCCAAGTGCTCGGACCCGCACCTACAAAGTAAGTTCTGCAACTAACTGGGGATTTGCATGACCTAGGGGGACATATTAAGTAATTACTTTACATTCAGAGTATAGCTTATGCATCTTGGCATGCTGATTTCAGCCTATCTGTCTATCTTGCATGACGCAGTACTGTACACTATATCGTGACACTGAACTCACATAGCGTAATCCATCTATCCAGCTATGTGTAGATTCTGAGAGCAGATACCTACCAAAACTCTTGCATAATCAGAATAGAATGTATTTGGGTAGATTTGGATGTCGAAGAAGCACACGATTTTGATACCTTCAATTCGTTTCTAAAATTACCATATATCTTCTCTTTGACAAGTCTGCCTCTCGCAAGGTTAAATTACAATTCCGTAGCTACTATTACTGCCTAGTTACAAATGCAGTAGCCTTGAGCAACGAGCTTTGAAAAGGAAATGAATTGGGTTTTCGAGTTCGAGGAAAAGTATATAAGCGAGCCTATTGGCTGAGTAAGAGACGCAAAGTGCGGGCTGTTGGGGAGCGAAAATAGCCGGATAAATCCACTCCAACTATCAGCCCAAGTCACAGCAAAGGTTACTATAGATAGCGCAATCAAATACACAAAAGTGCTAGAGATTTACTTACTATAACAATGTTTGTTTACTGAGTTTTTATAGCTAAGTAGTGCGTGGTGTTGGCGGTATGGAGTTGTGGTCGGACCACCTTTTATCCGGCTATCTCAGTTACACAAGAGGCGGGGTCGTTTCTGCGGACGTGTCGCAAGATTGAACATCTTCACCGCAACCTAAGAATGGCTTCCTAAGATCCTCAACCAGATTCGGAATCATATTGGCGACGAACCCCAACTTTGGCATTGAAACAAGCTCTATGCTTCTACTGCTGAGACACAACGTCCAATCTCAAGCGATGCAACGCTTGCCAAAGGGTCTCATACTGCTGAGCAAAATGTCAAAAGCAAGACTGGAATAGAAATCACAAGCAAATCTGCAAGATGCTTGTTGCTTTAAACAAGCAAAAAGGATATGTGCCCTTAGCTGGCAGGCATTGGAATGAGTACTATTGTGAGCAGGTATGTGGTTCGGCTCACTTGGCAAGACGAATGAATAGATTCTGAGACATTTATAGGAGCTAGAAGCTCTCAAAACTCGGTACTCTGGACCCTTGTGAAGTTGGAACATCAGTTGGGAATGTATGAGAACTGACTGCCAACAAACTATGACCATTTTGTTCGTCATTAAGCTAACACCTATAGTTAGCTACGAACCATATTGCTATCACTGTTATAGAAGAGAGTCTCAACTTGAAGATGGTGCGAAGTTGAATACATGCTGATACTGCCATCTTACCTCATTCTGCACCTCTTGCCAACAAACACATCCATCCGCGGAGTGTACGACCTTGCAAGATGTTGCAGCTGATGTGAAGATTTCGGTAGCTTTCTACTGACGAACTGGAAACAGCTCGACCGTTGCTTTCTTCAAATTTCCCAGAAAGCAACATTGTCTTCTCTCTTCTGCAACGGACTGGTATGACTAGTACATGAGACTCTCAGACAAGGGTAGCCTCAGCTCTAAAATGAACCGAGATTTGAGATGCCAGACAAACGACCCCAGAGAACGAACATTCGTCGAGCATATGAGAATCGGTACCAATGAGACAACTATCCAACTCACCTTAATTGCTGCTTTGGAAGCGACGATACCCGATAACGGCACTCGGCGTTCGATCACCTTCACATTATAGGTGCAGCTAAAAAAGAGTTTGGCGCCCTTTTTGCATTTAAGAAGCTATTGCATCTTCTTCCATCGCTGAAAGCACTCCAATTACCATTCGTGGGCTTGAATGTAGTAAACCAGACGCCACCCAGACTTCAATGCTGCGCCATGTATACCAAGGCGGGACGTTCAATTTCCATTACCACCTGGAGAGGTCCATACCAGGAATACGTCACTACCAAACTCTACAGGACTCCAGATCTAGCAGCAGCATTCCACTCTGGATTTTCGGTAGACGAACAAATGTGCTGCATCCCAACCATCGGGTATCTTGCACATGCTCCGCATCCAATACTCTTTACTGCGGCTAGATACTTTGAAATAGAGGGAGAAATGTGATGCTTGAAGGTTCTAGGGGCGGAATTTGTGAAGGAAGTTGAAGTAAATAAGTGGAAGGGCATGTCTCCTTCTCTCGGAGTGTGTCCGCATAAGCCGAACGAGGTCACCTACAAAAACCATTGGTGGTATATTGTGAAAAAAAGGTGATTTTTTTTGAAATATAGAAGATTATTGCAAGCTACAATTTGGTAATTGGATTCATGGGATTGATCTTTGTCAACATCAGTTTTGGTTGCGTGCCGTGTGAAAGTAGTCGTCTCGGCTCTCCGCTCGCTTGGCCGCTGCCGCATTTGCTATGCATGCAAGTGAACACGCATCTCCCAACCACCCCACTCCGCTCCATGCATACGCATGCATAAGATATCACACAAGGCCACGACTTTCCTCTCTCTACCTGGTACCTCACTTCGCAAATGCATTCCATCATTCCATCTTTCCGCCTCCTCCTTCTACCTTCGCTCCTAATATCCACAGCCATGGCAACCCAGAGTGCGTCTGACTCATCGCCTGTAACACGTATCGCAACGTTTCGATTCCGCGACGAAGTAACGCCGGCGCAGAAGGGCGACCGCACTGCAGCTTTTCTGGCGCTTTATGCTGAGTATCCTGAGTTGCTGGTCGAAGGACCGAAGGGAGGCAGGCCGTTGAATACGCCACTCAATTTGACCAATGTGAAGAGGGAGAGTGTCTGGGATACAGGGTTTGTGGTTGTTTTCAAGGTAAGTCAATTTTACTTTGTTTCGTGTGTGGTGTATTGGATTGAAGAGGGAAAGAGTCGGCGAACATGGATGGTTGTGGGAAAATAGAGAAGACTGATGAGTTGTAGGACGAGGCTGCGAGGCAAAAGTTTGATCTCGATCCTGGGCATGATAGGTTGAAGGTAAGTCTTCTTGACCTACACGGCTTTTCCCTGTTTGTATTTGTATGTTTCATGAAGCTGATCAATAATGTAGGAGGAAACAGATCCGTTGCTAGAGCAGGTATTTGTGTATGATTTTGTTGCACAGCCAAACTTGGGTTGGTGAGGGTTTCATCGTCAGTCGGTCATGTTAATATTTAAAGGAATAATTGATTGAATAATGGCAATACAGAAACATGGAGTTTGGACGCGTTATGCCTGACTAAGTTGTGGATGATCCGAATCGCTGTATGCAGATGATTCTCCTTGTCATGCCTCTTTCTTCCAGTGCGTAGTGATATTGTGGAAGAAGAGACCCATCCATATTTGGAATCATCTGTACATATTTCCTAAACTTGGTCAGCAGATATGATGACCGTATCTGTGATCTACGTACCAAGTCGAACAAAGAGAGTGTAAGTCATATCAGGTCGTGGAATATTCATCACACTGAGACATACAGCTTCTCCCCAGCCATTACCCTGACCGCCATTGACATTCTCATTCGGTGTCAATTCAATTGCTGGACGCCTAGGACTATCGGATCGGGGAGCTGTTGCACGCAACTCCACATGAGCACCAACGTAACCATACACTTGGACTTGGACTGTAGGATCTCCACCAACAATTCCCGCCCTCCATCGCCACCTATGGTTTCGAACGTTGCCTCCGTTGGTCCAAGGAATATCTTCAACATTGCGATAGACGTTCAGGTTAGGGGTGATGTTGATGTAGACTGGTGGAAGCCCAGCCTCGAGAGTGCGTCCGCGGAAAAGGCCGGAAAAGCATGTAAATCCTGATTGACGTGACTCTAGATCCTTGATAGGCATAGGAGACGCATCCTCAATTGGTACACATTGGGCGAGGAGTGCTAGGCTGGAAAGCAAGACCAGAATATGATGAAGAAAATGCATAATGACTTTAACAGCGAGCCGAAACGATGGATAGTGATTCTGCTGAGATTCTTATAGCAAAAATGATAGATCAGGGTTGTTAAGTACTTATATGCTGAACCTGGTAAATTTTTATAGAGCAGTGGACAATAAATGAGGCTGATCATAAGCACCTGGGTGAGCATCGAAGCTGTATCGTGCCTTCTTCGGCACTTATTCGTGTTCAGTTAGTTTCCATAACTCGATCTGATAGACAGAAGCTCTAAAATGCGCATCAATGCATACTGGACGCACTCAAATTATCTATAGATCATGACTAAAAGTAGTATGATCATATCTAGAGTGGGTTTTTGTTGCTAAAAGACTTTCAGGAACTTTCTTGGAGTTCAATATAAGTGGCATCATCGTTAGTAAAATTGTTATAGTAGTACTTACGAAGTTCAGTTCTTGTGTAGTTTAGACCCACAATAAACGCCGATTTCCGGGCTTACCTGATGTACACCAAAACTGCCTGTTTAGGAGAATTGTAGACGTAATATGCGAGGAAAATAATTTCAAAACATTCGGTCCGACCTTATAGCCAAACTTTACTTATGGTGTGCTGGTGTTCTCTCCAATGATGGTAGCACCGCCCCAGTATTTCTTCTAGAACTATACAAACATCTCTTTGCCTGCTAAAAGGATGTTTCCGAGGTAATACCATGGTCCGTGATTAGTAAATCATCTGCCAGATGTGCAATAAGATAGGCAATGACGGTGGTGTTGTGACAAAAGCACCCAATTACGTTTTGCACTATAATGTCTTCCTGCTCAGAATCTAAGACCTCCTCTATTTATTGGGAGTATCATTGCACAAGTGTGTGCAATATTACAAGCTGTGATAGACAATTAAACTGAATAAACTCTTCATACGAACCCATTCAATGTTATACGCGATCGTAGGACTGGTAAGGTTGGGATTACCCAAAAGCGATCTCATTGCAGCATCGGAAATACATCATGACTTAGTCTTCACTTTCTTGGCCGGTGCAATCATTATACGAGCGGTTGATTCAGCATGCTGTACTATAATCTTACTGCCGCTTACGCTGTCTGCCGAAATCTATGGACTTTGAGAAACACACCGGTGTTGTTTTGACCAACAGAGCGTCTGTGGCCTCGAGTCCGCCGAAATAGGGTAATGTTTTAGAGGAGCTTTATGAAGGATATCGGCATATATTGACGTCTGTTATGTAATTGATCGATCAAAGTCAACCATATAAAGCTGGCTCACGATCCCCAGTCGAAATCTTCATCAACTTACCACCACCACCTCTCTCACTACTAACATCTTTGCTCGCTTCGGCACGCTTTCACAAAACTCAATCACCATGCACTTCGCCACCACCCTTTTCGCAGCTGTCTTAGCCCTCCTGCCGTCCGTGCAGGCCGAGATTCCTCCCGGCAACTGGATGCAGCTTGACTGCTATGTGGGATACGTATACAAGGATGGCCAGATGCTTGATACGAACCATAATCTCCACTACGACTGGCAACTTACTGCACAAGCCTGTAACAACAATTACGCTTCCTCTGTGGTGTGTACTAGCGTGACCTAACTTGTTTTTGAAGTACGCAACAGTGCTAATGAGATGCAGGCGAAATACAGCATTGGACGCGGCAGAGTAAGATCCTTCTCCATTTTCTTTTCGAAATGAACGTAGCTAACATGTTTAAAGTGCATCGCCTATACTAGTGATGGGTTGAATGGTGCTGATTGGTGGGAGAACTGCAAGAAGCAAGCTCAGAATGGTTGGTATGATGTCGATAGGATCACTGGAGATGTTGTCATCAACGGTTCTCCTTACAAGGCCTATGATGCCGAAGGTCGGGGCTATTAGGGATTTGGTGCAGGTGATGTGAATACAGAGAATCGGGACGAGCTGGTCAGTGTGGCGGTATTAGTATTGATTAGGAGGATTTTTATTCTTCGAGTCTTGTGTCTTTTTGTCTTTGATTTACCTGTCGAGGATTTGCTTTTGCTTGTGAAATGGTGTCATTCTCTGACCTTTCCAAGTTTGCAGTATGTCACCGTTTTTGCTTGCATACCAACATGAATTGTGTTTATGAGAGCGACAGTTTGGCCTCATCAAGACTGCCAGCAGGATGGCTCTTTCCTTCAACCAACTCACTCAAACGTTGAACTTGTTATGGTACTCACCCAAAGGAGTATAGTGTCTTATTACCTACCTGGTATCAGTAGTTGCCTCGAGACTGAACCACCGAACCAACTTCACGTAACACTTCTATTCCAACTTTACTCGTCCAGATTTTGCATAGCAACGATCCCCACCCTGGTTCATCCAGTTCACGAACTTCGGGTGGCGAAATGAATGCTTTCACTGCCAAGGACTCACCTGTTTGCTCTATGCTTATGTAAGACAAACGCATTTGAGCTCTGTTATTTTGATTCCCAAGAGGATAAATATCACTTCTCGGCTACTCAGGCCACTTCTCGTTACCTGTCTTCTGACTTACCTCATACCTATCACTCACAATGTCTGCACCAGACGACACGAACCTCAAAGCCCTACTTCTTCTTTCTAAGGAGAGCCTTCTGGCACGTGCTCGCGAAAGCCTTCTGAGAAGTTTGCCCAATAACAAACTAGCTAAGTTAGTCGCGCAAATAATCAGCCGAGATAAGCCGCGAGGTGATCTAGAAGAGATCGCACGCATGATGCTAGATGTCCTTGCAAGGCGTGATGCCCAGAATGATGCCCTTCACGGTCTCGCTACGAAAAATGACACAGCAGTCACAACAGGTGATAAGGAGATCGAGGCCAACTATACGTCAGGTAAACGAAGGGCTTGCACTGAAGGGTAGAACACTTACTAACAGAGAACAAAAAGAAGGTACACAGACGGCTGACAAAACTGGCCTTGTCTCGAAGGTATCCAAAGAGACGACAAAAGATAAAAGTCCTCTGCCGACGCGAAAGCGACCCGCTAGCGAGCGATCCCCGTCCACCATCGAAGAGACTGCAAATACAAAGCGTGCAAAAAATGAAGATGGTACGTGATCTAGGCTCGGATATCCCACCATCACAGCTAACAACCTCTTGGTGGCAACAGAAAGTACGGCGCCTTCACTCCGCACTTGGAACCACGAACAGATAGCCGGAAAGCCGGTACAAGTCACGGCAGTTTTGTACTGGAATCCCGTCAAGGAGTGCTACTCCAAGCTAGCTCTTGATAAAGCCGGGAATCCTTTAGCCAACCTCCTCACCTACGAGTTCGATACTGAATATCTCTCTGAATCAGACCACATCGACACGTGGAAAGATATGTTAACGAATCCATAACACTACCTCGACAAGCCAGGGTGCGTCGGCCAGGCTCTTAATGAGGAAGAAGAATTTTTCCTGGATGAGAATGCCATGATCAGTAACACGACAGCGTGTGGAAACTGCATCCATCATGAGCAGATCTGTGCCCGCCTGGTCAATTTCCGGGGATCGATCAAGCTTGTCTTCTTTCCCTTACCACCCCGATTACGGTGCGTTGATGAACTACAGGAACCGCGCCTCTGGATACTGTCGGCAAGGTACGATTAGCATGATCAATTCAAGGCTGATTCAGTCACTGGTCGGAAACAGGATTAGCGATGCTGGTGTAATCGCTCGACAACCCTGATCCTAGTATCCGATCCACACCACCGCCGTCGTACATGGGGCCCGTTGAATGCGACAGAGCAGTGATCGATATTCATGTACAATAATGAGGAAAGTGAATGCCATGAGGGGCCATATGTACTAATAGTCAGAATGCTAATACATAATACAAATCTCAATGCCACTTGGTAATAATATTTGTATGATGCACACGAGAAAAGCTGTATATTTTTGTCATCTTCTCTATCTTCTCTTAGCTCTAGCTCTGATCACTACTTAGCGCAGCATATGCATTGGTGATCTCTTGTTTAGATTGTTGTCTCTGTTCAGCCTTCCTCTTTTTTCTATCCGCTTCTCTCAATTGGCGCTTCTTCTTCTTGTTCGAAACGTTCTCAGTGGGTACCTCAACGCCAGCAGAGACATAGATCTCTTCAACCAAACCCCGCAACTCGTCGTGGTTTGCTAATACGCGCTTTGTCTGTCCAGGTACTCCAAATCCTTCAGGAATCGACGGAAGAGTACGCATACGTTCATCCAAGCTTAGTAGGGAATCACGTAACCTTTGATCTGCCTTTGGTTTGACTACAAGCCATACTCTCACGATTTGACTGAACATGCGCAGTGAGTATAATGCAGACTGTAGGCGAGCCATCAACTGTACGAAAGACCAGGTATTGTCAAAGTCGCCGTTGATCACCCGAAGTACCAGAGGAATTGCAGGGGCGCTGTTCAACTCAACGAGTACCAGGCTGAGCGCAAAAAGTGGCCAAAATAGCATGGGTTGAAGCTTTCTAAAAGTAGCCCAGTCCATCAGGGTGCGAGTCTGTCGCTCGAGGTCCGTGATTGGTGTTGGCAGATCTTTTAGAGAATATGTAACAACTTCTTGTACAGTGACGACCTGCGCTTTTCGCCTATATTCGTGGACAACCATTCTTTCCGATGCAAGTAACGAGTAAGCCATTGCGCGGACATCGTAGCCTATATTCCATGCAGATGCTTGGCTTGGGTCTTCCATCAGTAGAGGCATGTAAACAAATGGGCTATCAGAATGTTCCAGAGCTTGGTGCACGAACTCTGACACCCGAACGTCCAGATCAGGCAGACTGGAAAAGGTGCGTTTTGAGTCGGATTTGTATAGCGGGGGAACAACTTCGGCGATATACCTTTTGGTAAAGTTTAGGTATGGTATAGAGTCTTTATCCACGCTCTTGGCATTGCGGACCAGATCATTGGCGGTATCCTGAGGGCCTTGCAGAAGAGCAAAGGCAAACGGTAACAGGCTTTTCAACTGCAGCTTTTTTTGTATCTCATCGGGCCAGTATGCTTTGATGCCAGTAGATACGTCAGCATCATGTAGAAATACTATCAGCGTGTCTATGCAATAATCGTAAAGGATGAGATCTGTATCGCTGGTGAAGATGATGGATTTGGCATTCTCTTTAGCATGTAATGCACACCAGTCGTCTGCTTCTCCAGGTACGATGTGCGTCCTCGAGGCAAAGGGTGAATTTTGTAACGCTTCTTGCAACGCTGGAGCAAGGAAGGCATAAGATATCGAACCTAGGTACGTGGGTACTGGGCATGCAGTCGTTGAATAATTTGCACGGAGCTGCTGCACACGCCTATTGTTTTGTTCGGTCCTTGACAGCCTCTCAGTCCGCTTTGATGGAGGCAGCGCTCCGTCGAAGAAGATGGCGACCCTGGCGAAGCGCAATCAGCGATGGAAGTCGTGGGTCAATCATTGGCATAAGTTCCAGCACAAAAGATGTGGAGATCCGTTGCACCCGAGGGTACACCGCTGGCCTGGCGGACATTTGACAATGCAAATGTTGGAATGCCGACCAAACCCCTGTGCGAAGAGCGGTGAATGAGGCGACATTTGTGCACACCTTATTGGTTTTGCAGCGAAGTTCCATGGGGTGGAACGTCGATTTTGGTGTGCACATCGGCAAGGCGACGAAAAGCAACGACGGTTCACTCACACCTTGATGTTGTTGGCTTCCAGAGCAGTTAACCAGCAAAGAGCCTGGGAGACGATGTCTGAATAAGAGGGCATTCGCGAGGCGCTAACCGAAGTTGCGAGAGCCAGTTTGTGAGCATGATAGGCGAGTGCGGGCCCATCGACCACGGCCGAATAGCCGTCGAGCTGGTCGGAGGAAAAGCGCGTGGCGTATGGCTCCAGACGTCTAGCGAGTCCCTGAATGCCCATGTTGTCTGGGGCAACTAGGCGGCTGTGCAGAACCCGGTTTCGACAGGGTGGAGTATCGGGTGATGCAGGTGGGTGTTGAGGGCTCTGCAATCAGACTTTTTTTTTCTGGCCTCAGTCCGGGAGGCAAAGGAGCTTGTCGAGGCACACAAGAGGCGTCCCGACCTTGAATGCAGCTCTAGCGCGTGCGGGCAGCGGCTGTTGGGAATGGACAAGAGAAAATCTGGTGAAGATAGTCGAGCGTGGCGTTGTCTTTCTCTAGGATGAGCTAGCTCCGGCGTCATCCCGCGAGGTGGGGGGAAGCAGGAGCTGCCCCTCTCCCCAGCCTAAAAGTTGCCCGCTGCTGCCACGCCCCAACATTACTCTCAATTGCTTTGATCTTTCTTTGCATTGTTTCAAGCAAACACTCACACGTCCATCATGAGCATCCGAACTGTCGAATTGAAGCCTTTCCAGGACCAGAAGCCCGGAACGTAAGTTGCAACTCCAAGCTTAGCTCACTCCATAGAGAAAGCTCCGTAGTACATGACAAGCAGCTAACCACGACACTATAGTTCTGGTCTCCGCAAGAAGGTCAAGGTCTTCCAGCAGGAACACTACTCGGAGGCCTTTGTTACCAGTATTCTCCTGTCCATTCCCGAAGGCGTCGAGGGCTCGTTCCTCGTTGTTGGTGGTGATGGCCGTTACTGGAACCCTGAGGTCACTCAGGCCATTGCTAAGATTGGTGCTGCCTATGGCGTCAAGAAGCTCTTGATCGGCCAGAATGGAATCATGAGCACACCCGCTGCCAGTCATCTCATCCGAATTCGCAAGGCGACAGGTGGTATCCTGCTGACTGCCAGCCACAACCCCGGTGGTAAGTGACTGCCCCTCCCGTCTCATGTAGTTTCGCTTCAGAACCTAACACCTCTCAGGCCCCGAGGAGGACTTTGGCATCAAGTACAACTTGGCCAACGGTGCTCCCGCTCCCGAGAGCGTCACCAACAAGATCTACGAAACCTCCAAGACACTCACCTCATACAAGATCGCCGACATTCCTGATATCGACCTCAGCACCATCGGCACACAAAAGTATGGAGAGCTCGAGGTTGAGATTGTCCACTCCACTGAGGACTACCTCAAGATGCTCAAGGACATCTTCGACTTCGATCTCATCAAGTCTTTCCTCAAGCAGCACCCTGACTTCAAGGTTCTCTTTGATGGTCTGAGCGGTGTTACTGGCTCTTACGGAGTCGACATCTTCGAGAAGGAGCTCGGTATCCCCAACAGCACACAGAACTGCGTCCCCAAGCCAGACTTTGGTGGTCACCACCCCGACCCTAACCTCGTCTACGCCAAGTCGCTGGTCGATGCCGTTGACAAGAATGGAATTCACTTTGGTGCTGCCAGTGACGGTGACGGTGACCGAAACATGATCTACGGCGCCAAGTCATTTGTCTCCCCTGGTGATAGTCTGGCTATCATTGCCCACCACGCAGAGCTCATTCCATACTTCAAGAAGCAGGGTATCTACGGTCTTGCCCGTAGCATGCCCACATCTGGTGCGATTGACCTTGTCGCTAAGGCCAAGGGCGTTGAGTGCTACGAGGTGCCCACTGGCTGGAAGTTCTTCTGCGGTCTTTTTGATTCCAACAAGATGAATATCTGCGGTGAGGAGAGTTTCGGAACCGGTAGCAACCACATCCGTGAGAAGGACGGTCTGTGGGCTGTTGTCGCTTGGTTGAACATCCTGGCTGGCGTTGGACAGAAGAGTGGTACCACACCCAGCATTGCTTCAGTCCAGAAGGACTTCTGGAAGACTTACGGACGTACCTTCTTCACCCGATACGACTACGAAGGCTGCGAGACCGAGGGTGCCAACAAGGTCACGAGCCACATGAAGGAGCTCATCACCACCAAGAAGGACGAGTTTGTTGGTTCAACCATCGCTGGCCGCAAGGTCACCGAGGCAGACGACTTCTCGTACACAGACCTTGACGGTAGCGTCAGCAAGAACCAGGGTATCTACGTCAAGTTCGATGACGGCAGCCGCATTGTCGTGCGTCTGTCCGGTACAGGAAGCAGCGGCGCCACCATCCGTCTGTACATCGAGAAGCACACTAGCGACGAGTCTACATACGACATGGATGCCCAAGACTTCCTCAAGGACAACGTCAAGCTTGCGACTGATCTCCTGAAGCTCCAGGAGTACATTGGCCGTACCGAGCCCGATGTTAAGACATAAGCGTGTTGCTGGAATAGATGTGTGTGTAGAGTAATGAGCATGATGAGACGAGTAGGCCACGATCGCACGACTTTAGCATGATAGCAAATTGTAAAAGTAACAACGTAGTGTTTGAATCTTGCCAAGATTGCTGTGACTGATGCTTATTGACGAGGGTGTCGAGGTGCACCGTGTGACCAGTCAAATTTGCATTATTGATACTTCTGAGTAACAAGAGCCCTACGACCTGGTGGCAATACTCCTATCTAGGAGCGTGGCGGGTGAGATCATCATGGCGGACTTGATGTTGCGCGTCCCGCTAATTAGCCTGGAGACGTCATCCGAAACTAAACGCGCCGTCTCCATAACACAAGCACTGGGCCTTCCCACCGCTAACTTGTCGCATCCCCCGCTTTTCACGCATCTCTACCCACGCGCGCTACCCCGTAAAAGGCTTCCTCACCCCCAACACCCTACAAGGACACCAAAACACGCCAAATCACCCTCAAGTCGCAATCATGGCCGAGAAAGAAGGCGCCGCTGTGCCCCCTCAGGCAAAGAGCTCGTGGTCAAGCTTCCTCAAGGTACGGCACGAGACCATAGCGAGCACGCTCTGATGCTTGGATCGAGAAATCTCCCCAGTCTCTGGTGTGGGAAGGGCAGATGGAACTGCCAAAAAAATATCTTCTTTGCCTCAGATCCGACTAGCTAACATTTGGCAATAGTCCATCGCCTCTTTCAATGGCGATCTCTCGACTATGACCGCGCCCGCCTTTATCCTCTCTACGAAATCCCTCACCGAGTTTTCGTCCTACTGGACCGAGCACCCGTCCCTGTTCGTCGCGCCTGCCGCCGAGCAAGACCCTGCTAAACGGGCTATGCTGGTGTTGAAGTGGTTCCTGAGCACATTGAAACAACAGTATGCTAGCCGGTCCGAGAAGTTGGGTAGCGAGAAGAAGCCCCTCAACCCCTTCTTGGGGGAGCTATTCTTGGGTAAATGGGAAGATGAGGCTGGCACCACGCAACTCGTGAGTGAGCAAGTCAGGTACGTATGCATCTCCATTGGCTTGAGATTAGTGGGACGATACCATTGGGTAGGTCCGATATCTGTCAGTGGGCTTACTAACGCAATACGTCCAGCCATCACCCACCAGTTACTGCCTATGCCATCTGGAACGACAAACACGGGGTCCGGCTAGAGGGTTACAATGCCCAGAAGGCATCGTTCAAGACCACCATCAATGTCAAGGTGAGTCGGATATCCGTCTTCTTACATCATTCAATATTGATGGACAATAGCAAATTGGCCATGCCATGCTTCATCTGGATGGCTTCAACGAGAGCTATCTCATTACTCTCCCTCCCCTTCACATTGAAGGCCTTATTACCGGCTCGCCATATGTGGAGTTGAACAGCAGCACCTACATCCAATCTTCAACCGGATACACTGCACGCATCGATTACAGCGGAAAGGGCTGGGTATCAGGAAAGAAGAATACTTTCTCTGCAATTCTATATCCCGAGGGAAAGGAAAAGGATGTCATTTACAAGGCAGAGGGACAATGGAACGACACATTCCAGATCAAAGATGCAAAGACCAAGACTGTCGTTGACACATTTGACCACAAGACCACCAAGACGACACCCCTGACTGTCGCCGAAATTGAGGACCAGGATGACTTTGAGACCCGAAGGGCATGGAAGAAGGTTTCAGATGCTATCAACTCGGGCAACATGGAATTGACTTCGGCTGAAAAGACCATTATCGAGACTCGCCAGAGAGAGATGAGACAGCAAGAGAAGGATGAAGGTCGCGAGTGGGAGCGCAAGTTCTTCACTCGTGCAACGGAATACCCACTGTTTGAGCAACTGGCCAAGAAGATTGGCGAGAGCGTCAATGACAGCCAGACAAACGGCGTGTGGAGCTTTGACAAGCAAAAGGCAGACACGGCCAAGTCACCCTACCACCCGACTGTTGTTCCTCCGATCTACGAGCGAAAGTGAAGTAATGTGTTTTGACACTTTTCTCAAACTCGAACGGTTGCTGTTCCTTATGGATTATGAGAGTTATAATGCTGGAAGAAGGATCA
Organism: Bipolaris victoriae FI3; assembly: GCF_000527765.1. Lineage (NCBI taxonomy): Eukaryota > Fungi > Ascomycota > Dothideomycetes > Pleosporales > Pleosporaceae > Bipolaris > Bipolaris victoriae. The sequence goes on along the minus strand of NW_014575344.1, from coordinate 95,405 downwards.
AGGTGAAGGGGAAGGACGATGGTGGTGAGGAAGGAAATTTCGGTGGGGTTTGTGCACAGTGTAAACCACGTATATGGGACAATGGGCAATGCAGATGCATATTAATGAAGGGTTATTGTCGACTAGGTATAAAATACTAAAGAAGTCCAACAAAGCTTTGGAGGTAGTCACATACAACATCAGGTTAGCACAGTGGTGATATAATTGCTTTTTTAACTTGATTTTTTACATGTACTAGTACAGTGGGTTTGAGGCACCAGGCTGTTAAGCATCTTTGGTCGCAGTCCGCTTGTTATTCCCATGTCGCTGCCAACACTGTCGGAATATCTCCATCTAGATAGGTTGTGTTAGCTGCATTCTGGTGTGGTGACTGTTCGGCTCCGTCTCGGCTTCCGGGCTAAGAGTAGCACTCGACCTACCTCTTGCTTGCACCCTCGCCAGTCCTTCTTGTCATAGTAGCAGTCGGTCAATTTGGCGTTCTCATCTGCAAAGAAGTCAATTGAGCTTTCTTTCCTATCCCACTCCGCTCAGTATACCTGCACAGCCTGTGCTGAAAATACGCTTGTCCCTGCCATCGCCATTAGCTTTGCTACTCGCAGCCACCGAAATCGCCACCCACCAGTCATCGGGTTCGTCGTCAATCATCAACTGCGCAGCAGCAGCACGTGCCTTGTCATCGTTTGACATCTTGAAGAGCTTGGGATTCGGAATTGGTGGTGTTGAGGTCGAGTGACTCGCGCCGACGTACGTACCCTGAAGGCGCACGGACAAACTCGGTCCGCACTGGTGAACGTCACCATACTGTATCAAGCAACATGGCGTCCAAGAAGATGAATGTCCTGGTCTACTCGGGTATGCTGATTTGGACAAGATATGGAAAAGAAACTGATGCATCGTAGGCCATGGTAGTACCACTGAGTCTGTTCGTAATTGTATATACACTTTACGGCGATTATTGTCTCCTTCGTATGCCGTCATACCTGTCACGGGAGACGTGATCATCAAAGAGCCATGGTTCAGCACTTGCGCACTTCTTGTGTTCCCAGGAGGTGCAGATATGGCATACTGCCGTACGCTCAATGGCGAGGGAAATCGCCGCATCAGTCGCTATGTGAATGGAGGTGGTTCATACCTCGGCTTCTGCGCAGGCGGGTACTATGGAAGCGCGAAATGCGAATTTGAACTCGACGACCCCAATATGGCTGTAGAAGGGGATCGCGAGCTCGCTTTCTTCCCTGGCACATGTCGTGGACTGGCGTTTGCAGGGTTCAAGTATGCTAGTGAGGCTGGTGCTAAGGCGGCCGACATCAAGATCCATAAGGAAGCTTTTGATAGCGCAACCGAAGGTGTTGCGGATACTTTCAAGAGTTATTATAATGGCGGAGGTGTGTTTGTTGATGCGAAAAAGCTGGAGAGCCGGGGTGTACAGGTTCTTGCCAGCTACACTGAGGACTTGCATGTCGATTCTGGGGACAGCAAGGCTGCGGTTGTGTATCGGAAAGTTGGTGACGGTCATGCTATCGTTACTGGTCCGCATCCTGAGTATGTTTACTGTTGTTCGTACAGTACTTGTTGTCTAACTCTGTACAGATTCGCACCACAAAACCTCAGCGTCGTACCAAGCTTGCCAAACTACAAAGAACTGATTGACGACATCGCTGCCACAGATGCCACGAGAGTTGATTTCATGCGCTTGGTCCTCGAGAAACTTGGCCTGCGTGCTAATGAGAAGGAACAAGCGGTACCGTCCCTCTCCCGCCTGCATCTCACTGCTCATAACCTAGCAGACGTTTCGGCACTCGTTGCCAGCTGGGCTGAAATCATCACTGTAGTCGATGGCGATGATTACATCAAGGGAGGCAATGATGTATTCCACATAGAGAAGGAAGGAACTGCTTGGAGCGTGAGAGAACTGAAGAGAGCGGTGAGTGCAGTATCGGAGAAACTACCTATACTGGCTGCTGTGACGGACGGCAGAAAGGAGCATGCAGATAAGGGTTTCGGAGGGGAAAGCAAGAAGAACAAGCCCAAGACGGATGAGGAAGAGATTCAAGATTGCATTGAATACACTGCAAGTACCGATCCGGATCAGATTGTCGAGTATGAGAAGATCGTCAAGGTCGTGATTCCGCATGAGAAGGCGCTTCCATCGACAAAGGATACACCATTTCATCACGAAGCATACTATGCTAATCTTCATCATTACCATAATAAGCTGCGCAACCCAGCTGCGTCGTTTGGAAAGCATCTCATCTACGGTGAGGTTGTCACTTCTACAAACACCCTTCTCGAAAAGAATCCGTCACTACTCCGGAGTCTTCCCAACGGCTTCACCATGACTGCGACAACACAAATTGCCGGGCGTGGTCGAGGAAGCAACGTATGGGTTGCACCCAGAGGAGCCCTGATGTTCTCCACCGTCCTACACCACTCCTTCTCACTCAGCCAAAGCGCCCCAGTCATCTTCATCCAGTATCTCGCCGCACTCGCCATTGTGCAAGGCATCAAGGGCTACGCACCCGGATACGAAAAGATGCCCGTAAAGCTCAAATGGCCCAATGACATCTACGCCCAGCTCCCCGGCTCCGCCAACAACCCCGTCGTCAAGATCGGCGGCATCCTAGTAAACAGCAGCTACTCAGGCTCCTCATACGACGTCGTAACAGGTATCGGACTGAACCTCTCCAACGCACTGCCCACCACATCCCTCAACATGCTCGCATCGAGCCTCTCCCCGCCACTGAAACCCCTGACGCACGAAAAGCTCCTTGCATCCATCCTCGCGCACTTTGAGACGCTGTACGCGTCCTTTTGCCACTCTGGGTTTAATCGCGAGATGGAAGGGGAGTACTATGATTGCTGGTTGCATACAAATCAGATTGTTACGTTGGAGAGTGAGGGTGGGGTTAAGGCGAGGATTAAGGGGATTACGCGGGATTGGGGATTGTTGCTTGCGGAGGAGCTGGGTTATGAGGAGAGGCCCACGGGCAAGGTGGTTACATTGCAGAGTGATAGTAATAGTTTTGATTTCTTTAGGGGGTTGGTTAGGCGGAAGGTGTAGGTGGACTTGGCTTGTTCGGTCTATGGTGGGCGTTCATGTAGAGAAAAGAGGTACTCGGGATGTTTGCATGTTGGTGATGAATCTGGGTAAAGTAAAAGTTGTTGTCATTTCTGATATTCACGTAACAATACTTGGAATGAAAAATAGAACGATATCACGGAACAACTTCTTCGAATTCAACCAGGAACATAACGCGATGCTGTACCACCACCATCGCGAGAGCCGTAATCCCACTAGCCCCGCTTGGCAGACAAGGATGCTGCACCCCTGCCACTTTGAAAGTCGGGAATTTCCCCAACACCATGATGGCGCAACATCCAGCCCACCTCCAAAGGTCCCAATTGCGGTCCCCCCTTCCCACCAACAACCACCCAAAATGAATCTCTCCGCTTTCCGACCAGTCTTCCGATCTTCGACCGCGCCATCGATACAGCGACCATCTTGCAATTGGCAATCCCTCACACGCCCGCATCTCCAGCAAAAGAAACCAAGCACATACTCGTCCCCATTCTCGTCTACATCCCGGTTGCAAAAGCGCTCGAAAAAGGGTGGAGGCAATGATCCGCGGATAAGTACGATTTCCCCCACTCTTCCTCCCCTCACCATCCATCCCCCAAAACTTTCTTTCCTCCAAAAAAAACAAAAAACGAAGCACAATATATATTTCAGATTTACTAACGTAAAAAATAAATAGCAAACATCCGCTACCACCTCTCCCACCCTCTAACTCCGCGACCCCTTCACTTCTCCCGCAACCGCTCCCTACGCCACTGGACCATCCACCGCGCCTGGCTTCTCTTCCTGCGCAAGCGCCGCGCCGCCGAAGAACGCGAGTTGGAGCGCCAATACAACAGCATGCGCGCCGCGTGCGAGCATTTACGTCTACTCGACGATAAAGGCAATAGAGTGAGTGAGGAGGAGGCCGGGGGCCAGGGACCCGATGCGGGGAGGTTGGGGGTTAAGGGGAGGGAGGTGGGCAGGTTGTATCGGAGTGCGATGCTTAAGAGGGGGGTCTGGGGGAGTGTACCGGTTGAGTACGCGAGGGTTCAGACGGATTTTCCGTCTAGGGAGGGGTGGAATAGTGCTTGGACGAGGAATTAAAGAACTCCCCTCGGTTGGGATATATGAGTGTGTGTGTGTGTGTGTGGGGAGGGAGGAGGGGATTAGTATGTGTATTATATGAGGAAAAGATATGGCTTTTTCTGTCTGATGAATAAACAAAACTAGCTACTACAACTACTTATCCTTCTTTTCTCTTTCTCTTGTTCCCATGTCTAACATGCTCTCTTTCATTAGAACTTTCAATCTCAGAAGGAGGGGAAGGGGAGGGTGCGGTTTCTTTTTTTTGATCTTCTCTTTGTCTCTTTGCACAACGTACATATATATATATATATAAAATATAAAAAAATGTATAATCGGGTAGCTCACACACAGACAAGACACACGTACACACATACGCACACATGACTCTAATACTCCCTACCAAAAAAATAAACAAAGAGAAAAAACACCAATCAAGCCTTGTCGTACATTAGAGGTAGAAGTAAAGAAACCTTCATGCCTTCTCTTTCTGTCTTAATCTCTCATTCTCTCGCAATCTCTTTTACCAAACACAACCAACAAAAATCAAGAGAGTCCAACAAGCAATACAAGCAGAAAACTCGCTCAGAACGGGAAACATGGAACTTGGAATAGAAAAAAAAGCACCAGGCAAGAAACCAAGAAAAAAAACAAGATTGGGGGAGAGGATTTAAAACGGGTGTCAAAAAGCCAAGAAAATGGATGATATGGAAAAAATAGGAATTATGGCGATTGAACCTGTCCATAGAACGGGACATGTACTCCATGTAAAAAAAAAGCTTTTACTCCGCCCAATGCATTTTATGTCAATTGTGAGACAAAGAAGAAGAGAAAATCTTGGTTAAACGTGTTCAGCGAGCGAGTGTACGCTCGACTGCTTTTTTTCCTTTTTTGTGATTATAAAACGACGCATCCGCATCCTGGGTTTTCCTTCTTGTCGACAGAAAGAAGAGCGGCACGGGTAGCGGCTTCAAAGACGTCGTCGACGCCGTCGCCGGTTAGAGAGCTGCACTCGAGGTATTTGCGGGCGCCAATCATGTCCTTCATGTCACTACCCTGCTTGGTGGTTGTGAAGCGTAGCGACTTTTTGCGCATCTCTTCCTGGGCCAAGGGGTCATCGCGGAGATCCTTTTTCAGGCCGACGAGGATAATGGGAACCGTAGGACAGCGTTCACGGGCCTCTTCGGCCCACTTGTGCTTGACATTGTCGAGGGAGTCGGGCGAGTCGACCGAGAAGCCAATGAGGATAACGTGTGCTTTGCTGTATGCAAGAGGGCGCAGACGCTCGTAATCTTCTTGGCCAGCGGTATCCCACAGGGCCAGCTGAACGGACTTGCCGTCTACTCTGCAGTCGGTGACGTAGTTTTCAAAAACTGTTGGGACATACCGCTACGAGACGGCGTTAGCATGCTAAGTTGAAGAGGAAGGTGTTGTTGCCGGTGGCAACGAGTACGAGGACATACGGTTGGAAAGTAACCCAAGGTGAAGACGCTCAGGAGACTGGTCTTGCCGCAGGCACCGTCGCCAATAATGACTAGCTTCCTAGAGAGAGAGGATCAGCAGGGTGCGCAAGAGGTGCATGGTTTGGGTGCAGTGTCGGAGTGGTGCTAGGGTGTGACGCTGATGCAGGAGGGCCGAAAGCAGCAAGAATTGAGCGCGAGTCGATAAAAAGTGGACATGGGGATGGAGTGACATGGGCTATTTTTAGGCGGGCGAATGCTCGGACCGGGAGCGCCGTATGCAAGGTGTGACGCAAAAGCCGGGGTGCAACAGGCCAAGGTATCGACGCATGTCAAAGTTTGAGCAGCAGTCGGGCGGGTGGTGGTGAGGACGGTGTGAGTGAGACGGGGAAAGGAGGCGACGAAGAGGGGAGGTGCGACGAGAGCGAGCGATGAGAGCAGGACAGATGCGAGGATGGGGGAAGCTGAAGAGTGACAGGGGTGTGTAGAATGAGAATAAGAGAAAAAAAAGTTGAATTGTACGCACCTGCGCATGACGGGCTCGCCGTTTTGCTGTTGTTGGGCCATGGCGGGTGTGGAGTGGAGGGGAGTGAGGCCGCGCGGAGGGTCGAGAGTGGAGGATGAGGGAGACGGGTGAGCAGAGGGCTCGGATACAATCAAGTAGCCGTGGTTGAGCGAGGGAGAAGTAGCGACGGTGGATGCAGCGACGTGTGTATCGCTATCGCGCGTGTGTCAACAAGCAGCGGCGCGGGCTGGGCGGACGGGCGTGGGCGTGGGCGTGGGCGTGGGCGTTGGCGTTGGGGGAGTGAGAGCGCGACGGGCAGCGAATGGACGGGCGGGCGGGCGTGGTGACGAGCCAATGAGCGGGGGGCGATGCAGCGAGTGAGGGAGTGAGGATGGTGGGAGGTGTAGTCCTCGTCGGCGGCGGAGGAGGAGGAGGAGGTGGAAGTGGAGGTAGACGAGTGGTGGTGGTGGTGGTGATGGGAATGGCGGTGTTGATGTTGTTGGTGTTGGTGTTTGTGGTAGCGGGTAGTGTCAGTCTCGTGCGACAGCGACGGCGGCAGGGGAGCTAGCGACGGCCGGGTGAGGAATGGTTCCGTGGGCGGCGGATGAGGCACACAGCACAGAGGGACGGGCGGGACCCTTTAATAATGGGCGTTGACGATCACGGCGGAGGCACGCACGAGCGCGGGCTAGGTGAGGCGGCGGCGGGGCGTGTATCGGTCGTGTCTGTGTGTGCGTGTACGGGTATGGGTGGTGGTGAGAGTCGGTGTGGGTTCAGGTGTGCTGGAGACTCTCTCTGGTACCTATGCTAGCAGCGCTGAGCGTGCAGTGATACGGGGGCGCTGAGGCGCAGTCGATGTGGTTGGTGCACAGCCGCCGCCTGCCTGTGCCTGCCTGCCTGCGCCCGCCCAGCGCCGGTCGCGCCTGCCCTCGCTCTCCTGGCCTTCCGCTGCCGTTGGACACGCACAGGCCGGACGGGCTCAAGGCAAGGCCGCCACAGGCAAGTGCAAGGCTGGCCCGCGCCAAGACATGGCACCTGCCGCCCGCGACACCTCCAACAACTGACGCCCTGCCGCTCTCCGCAAACACCAAGCCCTGCTCACCACCCGACTACGCTGCCCGCGAGCCTCGCTCCCCCCCGCCAGCAACTCCCCCCGCTGTGCTTCTACTCGCCGCCCATAGCACCCGCCCTCTCTGCACGCCGCCCGCCCCCGTCGAGTGCCCGGCCAGCCCCTCCTCCCGCTGCTCCACTCCCACCACCACGAGAGCACTTTTGTACACGCCCCCCGACCCATTCCCGCTCCACCACCTGCACTGCACTGCACTGCACCCCCGCTCCCATCCGGCCCATTGCCCTGCGAGTCCATGGCACAGGGCACCAGAGGTCCGGCTACGGCTACCATGCCGCCCAACGGCACTGCGACTGCGACTCACGATCCCGCCCCAACCCCCGTCAACCGCAAGAAGCAAAAGCGACGCGAGAAGGAGGCGGCTAAGAAGGCTGCACAGGAACCTCACCCGCCTGCCTCTGCACCTGCGCCTGCCCGGAATGGCCTGACCCCCGCCCAGCAGCAGCAGCAACAACCACAACAGCAACAGCAGCAACTTCAACAGCAGCAGCAACAGCAACAGCAACAGCAATATGCCCATCCCGAGCTCGATGAACCCCCGTACGAAGAGGGTGCCTACTACTCCGACGATGACTACGAACACACATACGGCGCCAACGGCGACTACCAGCAGCCCTATGGCCACGCTCCCGTGCGCGGCAGTTCGGGAAAGAAGTCGCGGCGCAAGAAGAAGGCGCCCTCTGCACCCCCGCCGCTGGCCTACTCGCAGCATCTCCCCACGCGCCAGAGCCCCGCCCCAACCTCGCACTCGATGAACCGCTCAGCCTCCAAAAAAGACCGTATATGGAACACGTCCACGGCCGAGGAGCGAGAGCGCATACGCGACTTCTGGCTCTCCCTCGGCGAGGATGAGCGCAAGTCGCTCGTCAAGATTGAAAAAGAGGCCGTCCTGCGCAAGATGAAGGAGCAGCAGAAGCACTCGTGCAGTTGCACCGTCTGCGGCCGCAAGCGCACCGCCATCGAGGAGGAGCTGGAAGTTTTATATGATGCATACTACGAGGAACTCGAGCAGTACGCGCACCACCAGCAAGACGTCGCTAGTTTCATGCCCGAGGCTAATCATCGCTATGCGTCCAGTGCTCCTCATCCGCGCCCCATGCTCAATCCCCCGCAACCGCACGGTCCTTACGACGACGATGACGAGGAAGAGTACGACTCGGGCGAAGAAGACGACGAAGACTCCGAGTACGACAGCGAAATATCCTCCGAAGGCGATTACAGCTCCGGCGAACCGTCGCTGCCGCCCCCAGAGCCCTCCGACTTTCTCCAGTTTGGCAGCAGTTTGCAGGTCAAAGGTATGCATACATATACACCGCCAACCACAACCCCCCAAACCCCCCTGCTGGGAGCATGCTGATTCATCCCTTTAGGTGGCATACTTACAGTCGCTGACGATTTGCTCAAGAACGATGGGAAAAAGTTCATTGAAATGATGGAGCAGCTGGCCGAGCGGAGAATGCAGCGCGAAGAAGAAGCACAATTCTCGGCCCATCCAAACATGCAGCACCGTTCCTACGCTGGCCACAGTCATAGTGCTCCCCCACCAGAAGACGACGAGTACGACGACGAGGGGGAAGACGATGAGGACTACGACGACGACGAGTACGACGAGGATGAGGACGATGAGGAAGTGCGTATTTTTGTGCCGGATTCTCACTACTTGCAACTAATCAGCCCCAGGGGACCATGACGGAGGAGCAGCGCATGGAGGAGGGTCGTCGAATGTTTCAAATATTTGCAGCCCGGATGTTTGAGCAGCGAGTACTTCAAGCATATCGAGAAAAGGTGGCCGCGGAGCGCCAACAGCGATTACTCGAAGAGTTAGCGGAAGAGGACATACGAAAGGATGCGAAAGAAGCAAAAAAGGCAAAAGAGGCCCAGAAGCGAAAGGAGAAGAAGGACAAGCAGAGACAGCAAAAGGCAGAGGAAAAAGCTCGCAAAGAGGCGGAACAGGCTGCCAAGGAGGCAGAAGCAAAGGCAGCAGAGGAAAAGCGCCTGGAAGAACAGCGCAAGAAGCGCGAAGAGCAAAGGAAGAAGAAGGAAGCCGAGCGCAAGGCGCAAGAGGAGGAGAAGCAGCGCAAGGAGGCTGAACGACTGAAGCGCCAGCAAGAAGAGCGTGAGAGGCAGCAGGAGGCCGAGAGAAAAGCACGCGAGCAGAAGGCTTTGGAGAAAAAGGCTAAAGAAGAAGCAAAGCGCAAGGAACGCGAGGAACGCGAGGCCAAAGACAAGGAGGCAAAGGAAAAAAAGGCCCAAGAGGAGAAGGAGCGCAAGGAACGTGAAGCCAAGTCAAAGACGGACAACAACAACAAGGACCGCCCACGCAAGGAGGATCAAGCCGCCGTCGCAGCCGCTCACAACGCTGTTGCATCCAAAAAGGCATCACAAGCACCTGCCGTCGCACTACCTCCTCAATTGCTCAAGCAAAACTCGTCTACAGGAACACCCTCGCCCCATGTCACACCGGCTCTCCCAAAGGCTCCTACCCCGAATCGACCGCGGCAAACTTCGCAGCAAAACTCTCATGGTTCTTCACCCAAGACGCCTCATGCTACCATGGCAACGAGCAAGTCGACCTCGCCATCGTCACAGTCGCATGGACAGTCAATACCGCGGTCCATTTTGACAAAGCCTCCTATTCCACAGCAAGCAATGTCCACGCCACATGGCCAGCCGACATCTCCAATGCCCCCAATGGGCCCGCCACCGGGAATGCCAGGGCCACCGGGCTTGGGCATGGCCAATATGCCTCCAGGCCTGAACGGATTCGGAAATCCAGGGCCGATGATACCTGGCATGATGGGACCCCGCCCCAACATGCCCTTCTTCCCACAACCCACTCCACAAGGCTTTCGCGGATTCCCACCGCCAGGCATGCACACTCCAGGTGTGCTACCCATGGGCCGAGGATTTCCAATGGAAGGACCGCCAGGATTCCCTGCACCCCCTGGATTCTCGGCACCGATGCCCTCCGCCTTTCCCATGGGCATGCCGTCACATTCACGGCAAGGCTCTGGGTCTTTTGAGCGACTCTCGAGCGTTGAAGGCCCAATTACCGCTCCCCAAGCACAGCCAATCCAGCGACCAGCGCCCATCCAGCGACCTTCGAGCGTCAAGCCAGTCGACGACCCCAGGGGCTCCGATATTGACGAGCTTGCAAGCCATCTTGGAAGCAAGGCCCTGTTGGACGACGAAGATGACATGCCCGAGCTGCCTGACAGACGGCCTAGCCTACAGCAACACGGTTCTGTGAGAGCCCCATCATTTGGGTTTGCAGACATTCCAGGTTCACAGTATGGCTCATTTGGCGGGCCAGGTGGAGGGAGCATCTGGGGAACACCACCTTTGCAGGGGTTCAACTCTGGTGCCACGTGGGGTCATTCGCCAACCTCCAACATCTTCAACAGTCCGTTTTCAGCCCGAGGCCATGAGCGCAACCCGAATGAACCGCGTATTGTCTGGCTCCGCCGCATAGTCTGCACTGCCTGCAAGACGCTAGCTCCTCGCAGCTCCGACCCAGAAGGTTATGTCGACGCTGCAGAAGTGCACCGTCACGTTGATGCATCACGGGGTGCGGTTGAACCTGTCGTGTCCATGGACGAGATGAAGGAGGCTTGCGACATTCTTGATGTGACGCAAACCAACGGCGGTGGCAGCCTCGAATACAAGGAGGAAAATGGCCGGCTCTCGCACATCAAGTTCAGCGACAACGCACCAGCTCCTCCACCTTTGGGCGAAATCGGTAGTCCCATTCCTAGTCACAGCGTGTTGGCCGGTGGCTTCGGAAGGTTTCCTGGACTTGGACCGCAAGGCTTTTGAGGGCATTTGGTCTCACTCATTCCACGTCCTATTTCTTTGGCAGCCGTGTTGTCTTTGGGTCGGCTCACTATGCCATATCTCTTCTGGACTTTTCTTGTTCGACTTTTCTCCCCAGATAATTCAGTCGCGCCTTAGCTCAAGCGGAGGCAATCTACTTCACTTTTCTTGTGCTAAACAAGCTATCAACTATTGTGCAGAATGTGATGTCTTGCCATGTGGGGTCACCGCTAACAGAACAGAGAGAGAGAAATTTATTGTCTGATACCAGCATTGCGAACAGCCAACTAAGCCATTGGCGGGTAGCATCGGGCGGCTCCACTCGAGATGCTAGGGTTGTAACGCGCGCAGTGGCAGTGTACAGTGAGAGGAGCGGTCAAGCTCTCCGCCCATCTAACGACCCCGCATTGGGCCAAGGTATGTAGCTGCAGCAGAAGCAAAAGGTAATTTCAGTAGCCCAAACAGGGTAGCAATGACTATGATTTGGCGTGGAATAGTGATTTGGTTCAGCCAAAGGTTGTTACGCGGCTGACGGTGTGCAACTAAGAATAGACTGAAGCCGAGGTGGGTGATGGTTAGCCAGGTACGAGTGCAACGTCATCCGAAGTGGAAAGAAGCAGCCCTGCAACATCCCTGCTAGCTGCGTGGGCGGGGTCTTTGCCTGCATCTGCCTCAGCACAACACTGCTGTACATCAAGAGCCACGCTCCCCGCTCTGAGGCCATTACCTGTCAATCTCAGCATCGGTCTTGTCTGTATTCTCGTCGATTCTTTATCCCCTAACCAGCATTCACTGCTTGACCTTTTTGGAAAAAGCCATCAAATAAGCATCATGTCTGACCCAATTGTCGATGCTGCGCAGAAGCACCCTGCGCCAGAGGGACTGGTGTACACATATGGCACTGCCGGGGTAGGAACCAACAGAGTTCAGTTCATCGAAGTCATCAAGCTGATTGAGTATTTATAGTTCCGAACAAAAGCGTACGACACCCCTCAAACTGACCAGCCGATCCTTGCTCGCCGCCCACCAACACCCCGCACTCCGCGCCCTCAGAACTGAGCTGACAACCGCAGTGATGTCCTCGATTCCGTCTTGACACGCGTTGGTTTGATTGCAGCCCTCCGATCACGGGCACTCAAGGGAAAATGGATCGGAGTCATGATCACGGCTTCCCACAACCCACCTCAGGATAACGGTGTAAAGCTTGTTGAGCCAATGGTAAGTTTCATGTACAGGAATGTGGCAGTGACAAAAACTAACTCTACCTAGGGCAACATGCTGCAGGTATGTCTATTTTCACTGCTCGGACCGCGACACGATCGATAGCGGACGATCTAATAAATCACACAGGAAGATTGGGAGGTTATCAGCACTGAGATGGCAAACAAGGCCACGCCAGAAGACGTTTCCAAGTACTACCAAGAGATTGCGGACCAGCACAAGATCGATCTCAGCACCCCTGCTCGCGTCGTTGTAGCCCGAGACACGAGGGCGTCAGGATCAAGGCTACTCGGATGCCTTGTCGATGGTCTCAACGGCGCCGGCGCCGAGACCAAGGACTATGGGTTCTTGACCACACCCCAGTTGCATTATATGGTTCGTTGCCTCAACACACAGGGCACACCAGACGCCTATGGCGAGCCTACCGAAAAGGGCTACTATGAGAAGTTTGGCACAGCCTTCAAGGAAGCCCTGCGTGGCAAGAAGCCTTCAGGCAGCTTGACGGTCGATTGCGCCAACGGTGTTGGTGGACCCAAGTTGAACGAGCTGATCAAGCATCTGCCATCCAAGGAGGAGGGCGGTCTCGAGATTTTTGTCATCAACGACAATGTCATCAAGCCCGAGAGTCTGAACGTTGACGTAAGTGGTGCGTTGCTTCAAAGCAGATCTTTTACTGAGCATGGACACAGTGCGGTGCAGACTTCGTCAAGACCAACCAGCGAGCACCCCCGTCATCAAAGGCTGGCCCTGGGGACCGATGCTGCTCGCTTGACGGTGATGCTGACCGTGTCGTGTACTACTTCAAGGACGAGAAGAATGTGTTCCGCCTGCTCGATGGCGACCGTATCGCAACCCTTGTTGCTTCGTTCCTAGGCGACACGGTGCGTCAGAGCGGACTTGCCGACAAGCTTACTATTGGAGTTGTTCAAACGGCATATGCAAACGGCGCCGCCACAAAGTATGTCGAAGAGACACTGAAGCTCAAGGTCGACTGCACACCTACCGGTGTCAAGTACCTGCACCACGCGGCTGAAAAGCTGGACATTGGTGTCTACTTTGAGGCCAACGGCCACGGCACCGTCATCTTCTCTGCTGACACGCTCGATACGATCGCAAAGCACGAGCCTCGTAACCCTGGTGAGAAGGAGGCTCTCGATGTGCTTCGTGCATGCATCAACCTCATCAACCAGTCAGTTGGAGACGCGCTCTCTGACTTTTTGCTCGTCGAGGTCGTTCTCGCACACAAGCATTGGGGCCCGCAAGAGTGGCTGTCGACATACAGCGACCTGCCTAATCGCCTTCTCAAGGTGCAAGTGCAGGACCGAAGGATCTTCAAGACGACGGACGCCGAGCGAAAACTTACGTCACCTGAGGGCCTCCAGACGCAGATCGACAAGGAAGTTCAAAAGGTGCGCCAAGGGCGCTCTTTTGCTCGTGCCAGTGGTACCGAGGACGCAGTTCGTGTATACGCAGAGGCCGAAACACGAGCTGAGGCCGACGATTTGGCCAGGAAGGTGCACGATCTCGTCAAGGCGGCGGGTGGCGCTTAGAAGCCGCTGCACGTGTTGCCAAGTGCCATTCGCTCTTGCGGGGAGATGGATCTGTATGAGCAAAGCATTTGTCAAGGAGACGGGGCGGATGAAGCAAGGTCGGTCAAAAGCTTCAGCATGGACGACTTGTTTGCACCGGATATTGTTAGTCCTGGGCGAACGAAGAAAAAAAGCGGATGAATAGTCTGAGCAAGTGGGAAGGATTTGGGTTCTTTGGTGTTGAGATGACAAAAAAACAAAAATGGCGGTAGACAGTGCTGCTAAAGGAACGAACAAAGGATGGCATTTGGTATGAATTAGGAAAGAAATTTAACCTTTTCTAGAAACAAACAAGCTTCGGTACCATGGTGTAAGATGACGTGAGATGCTACTACCAACTTGAGCATGATGGCGGTTACGAACAGGAGTGTTACTAGATTTACAAACTGTGCTGGCTGATTGAAGCAAGCGTATATTACTTAGTGCCAGCTCATTTTGTTCAATGTGAGCTGGTCATGTTGATGATGGGCCGGAAGAGTCGGCATGGGGAGTGGCCAATGAAGGAGGCAGCGCCACGTGCACTCGAAACCCACCCCTTGAAGCATAAAGATGGCGGTGATTGTGGTGTGGCCTGAAACACGAAACCAGGAAACCGCAGCCTTATCCGGAACAACGGTTGCTGGTCGCCCTGTTAAATATGAACAATAGCCATGGGACGGTACCATCTCGGTCGGGCAATCGAAGCCCCCCTCCCTCCCCATTTCCGACGGATCAACGGCGGCGAGTGATTGTGCCGCAGCCGAGTGGCGGTGCAAGACACGATAGTTTTCTTCGACTTGTTCCAGTTCCCCTACGGTTCATCGGCAAAGAGGGAAGCAACGAGAAAAGGCGTCTCCGGACGATCACTTCTCCTAACGAACGGGCGGCTCCCTTCTCCAAGGCGCTTGCGATGGCATCCAAGCGAAAGACCAGGGCCTGGAACCCCAAAATTAAGACAGCCGCAAGCCTTGCCTTGGCCTGCCGCGTACCCTTTTCCCTTTTCCTTGTCGGCGTCAAACGGCGGCGCTGTGTCGACGAATGGGCGGGCGTGCCTGGACATGTGACAGGGATCCGCCCGCGAAGGGGGGTTCAATCGTCATCCCGGGGCCAGCAGGCACCTCGCCGCCGATCGCAACATTTCGCTGTACCACCTGGAGACTCTGCAACTACACTACACGCCTCTGTCTTCTCGCTCTTTTGACCTTCCCTATCGTTTATACTGCTCCCTGCGTAATTTGAATATTCCAATCGCAGCATATCCTGCTGCGTCTAGAAAACACCTTTGTAGTTTGCTAATCGTCTGCTTCTACGGGGTGACCATCGGCCAGAGACATGCACTGAGCAGCCTCCCACCTGACACTCTCCCCTCGTTATCTTTCCAGTATACAGTGCGCCCGCACATGTTCGACTAAACAACTCTCGCTACACGCCCTCTCACAACAACTCCCACATTCGTTATGGCTTCCATTCCCCGTAGTACACTGCTCTGGCGGGACCTGAGCGTGGAAGAGAAGTTTGAGCAATTGATGCAGAATAACCCACTCGGTGCTCAAGTATGTCGCATGCTCCCTCTTCCCCGCCAGAGATCCTCTGACAATTCCAGGTATCACAAGATTCGGTTCTTGTCGCTATCGGCACCTCGTTTGGCATTACCGCCGCCCTTTTTGTCGCCTTTTTAATTCTACGGCCCTTTAATACCATCGTTTACGCCCCCCGCCTCCGTCATACGGATGAAAAGCACCGACCGCCGCCTCTGGACAAGAGCCTTTTTGCCTGGTACAAGCCAGTCTTCAAAACAAACGAGCCCGAATATGTCGACAAGATTGGTCTGGATGCCACGCTGTTTCTGCGCTTTGCCCGCATGTGCAGGAACATGTTCATTGTACTCGCCTTCCTAGGCTGCGCAATCATCGTCCCCGTCAATGTTGCCAGTTCAGTACCAACCCAAAAAAAAGTTGAAGGTAGTATTAGTTCCAGGATCATCTTTCTCATGACGCCAAGAGACTTGGCTGGTCAAGTCTTTTGGGCTTTTGTTGTCTTTGCCTACATCCTGGATATCACAGTGTGTGCGTTTCTCTGGTGGACATATCGCGCGGTGCACCGTCTGCGACGCCAATATCTCGAAAGCCCAGACTATCAGAACAGTCTCCATGCCCGGACCTTGATGATCACCGACATTAGCCGTAGCTTTCGCAGCGACCAAGGTATCATTGAGATTGTAGATACCCTGAAGACCACCCCGGATGTACCACGCGTATCCATTGGACGAAACGTAAAGGATGTCCCTGATCTGATCGAGGAGCATGAGGAGGCAGTTGTGGAACTTGAGAATGTCCTGGCAAAGTATTTGAAGAACCCGGCTCAACTGCCGGCCGAGCGCCCCATGTGCACTCCGCATAAGAAGGATCCAGAGTTTATGGGCAAGAAACAAAAGGTCGACGCCATCGACTACCTGACAGCTCGCATCCAACGACTCGAGGCTCAGATCAAGGAAGTCCGCGAGTCCATCGATAAGCGCGATGCTCTTCCATATGGTTTTGCCAGTTACGAAAACATCACTTCGGCTCATACTGTAGCATTCAATGCCCGCAGCAAGCATGTCAAAGGAACCACTGTCCGGCTTGCACCCAAGCCAAAGGACATTATCTGGAAGAACCTGACACTGGATCCAAAGACAAGACGGTGGAGGAAGATTGTGAACAACTTCTGGATCACGCTCTTGACACTGCTTTACTTTATTCCCAACGCCCTCATCGCCGTTTTCCTGTCAAAACTCTCCAACTTGGGTTTCGTATGGCCAACTTTCCAGGTCGAGCTCGCCCGACATGCCGACTTTTGGGCCGTGGTACAAGGTCTCGCTGCGCCGGCCCTAACATCTCTTTTCTACTACTTCCTGCCCATCATCTTCCGCCGCCTCTCGATCAAGTCTGGAGACCAAACCAAAACAAGTCGTGAACGCCACGTCACGGCACAACTATACGCTTTCTTCGTCTTCAACAACCTCTTCGTCTTTTCGCTCTTCAGCGCCGTCTTTGGCATGATTGTCATGATTGTCAATCTCGCAACCAAGCAAAATGTGCCTTTCATGGATATTCTGCGCTCCATTGCCTTTTTCGATACCACGATGCGCACACTCTGCGAGGTCTCGCCTTTTTGGGTCACCTGGCTCGTGCAACGTAACTTGGGTGCGGCCATTGACCTCGCGCAGGCTGTGAACTTGGCTTGGGGCAGTTTCTCGCGCAAGTTTTTGAATCCTACTCCTAGGGATCTGATTAACCGGACTGCGCCACCGCCGTTTGATTATGCAAGTTACTACAACTACTTTTTATTTTACTCGACGGTCGCCTTCTGCTTTGCGCCCTTGCAGCCTGTCACGCTCGTTATTGTTGCAATCTACTTTTCTCTGGACAGCTGGATGAAGAAGTACCTTCTCATGTAAGTCGACGTTGTTGTTTTAGTTTGAGTGCCGACTAATCATATTCAGGTACGTTTTCTGTACAAAGAACGAGTCTGGAGGTGCCTTTTGGCGTGTTCTCTTCAACCGTATGCTCGTCGGTATCTTCCTCTCCAACTGCATTGTTGCACTTTTGGTCACTGCTCGTGGAGCGAACTTCAAATGGCACATGCTTGCGGCTTTGGCTCCTCTTCCTATAGGATTGATTGCGTTCAAGTTTTACTGCAAAAACACCTTTGATAACTCGCTCAAGTACTACACTCAGGGTGATAGTAAGAAGGGTGTTGAAGCGCCTACGCCGATTGACAAGGAGTCGAGGAAGAGGGATCGTGTTGCTGTGAGGTTTGGGTATGTTACTCTTGTTGCTTGCAGACTTGCAGTCGTCACTAACATTGAACTAGCCACCCAGCTCTCTACCAGAAACTCACTGTCCCTATGGTCAACGAAAAGTCAAAACATCTCCTTGCCGAAATCTACCGCGGCCGTCTAGACGGCGACATTGGCGATACAGCCGCCTTCAGTGACGTCTACACCATGAAACGCATGTCCAAAGAAAACCCTGGAAAAATGGCCTCTGGTGCCGCAGCCCCCGCTCCCTTTGAGTTCGTCTCCGAATCCAACATGGACTTTGAAAACTACAAGAACCGCCCGGAATTCAGCGACGAGCACGGCGGCGAAGGATCCGTCTACGGCGGCGAATCCAGCACCCACCGTCCCGACACGCCCAATTCCCACTTTGGCGGCGCAGCTGCTGATCGTGGTCGCTCCCACTCGCGCGACTCTGACCGTACATTCGGCGGTGCCGACGAGACGGGCGTCTCGTATCCAGCTGGCTACCACCAAACCCCCTCTGCACTCCGCGAATACAGCCCAAGTCCCGAACCTGGACTAGGCATGCGCAGATTAGATAGCACAGACAGTCCGTATGAAGTTCACGAGGATGATGAGGGTAAGAGGAATTTGGTGAATAGTGCTGCGCCTATGGGGGCAGTTAGAGCACCGGCATTGCAACAACAGCAGTATACGCCGTATAGTCCTAGTAGGGATGGTGTGCAACATGATTATTTTAGTAGGTGACATTAGAATGGTGTTTTGAATGATTGATTCTTTTTTTTGGCATAGCGGGTTATGGTGTTTTTTGGGGGGTTATTATTTTATATTGAAGGAAAAATTATGGTAGACTGAATCATCAACCCAGATTTCGGGTAACTATGTCTTTACCGATGTGTTCTTCTTCTTTTTTTTTTCAAAAGGCAGAAAATGTGTACTAGAGTCCCAATTTGGCTTGTACGGGATGAGGCGGCATAGCTTGAGTTGTGTGTATCGTTGACTCGATTGTTCGCAAGTTCTAGATAAAAACAAGATTAGAATATTTGCTATACCGCCCTTTTCTTTTTTAAAAAAAAATATTCCTAGGATTATTACGGCATGTTGGTGCATGTACATGACGGGTGAATCCTATATAAGTATATTGGACTGTTTTGAATCAAGAAGTATTGGTCAGAATGCGCGAGTGGGGGAACGATGGGCTGGGGAATTAAATCCGTGATTTCTGATTAACTACCGTTTTCTTTTTTTTTTTGGTTTAGTTATCAAAACGCGGGGTAGTAGGTTAAATCCAACCATCTTTTTTGCTTGTTTACGACTAGATGCAATGGTGTAATGTGATATAAACCTAGGAAGTTTGGGGGGAGTAGGGGAGTAGGGGAAGGGGGATTCTGGGAGGTATTTGGGAAATTATGAAAAGAAAAAGGGTAGTGAGATTTTCCAGATAGCAATGATGGGGAAAGGTCTGGATTGGAAAGGTGTAGTTTTTTTTTTCGAAATGACTGGGGTGTGTGAGACTGGAGTTTCCTCGTAGCGATGGTGCTGTAATTTTTTTTTCATAAGGTTGCATAAAAGTGCTAGCTATGGCAGTGGTTTGGTAGCTTCGGTGTAGTGTTGAATGTATGCTCACTACGCAATATTAGTCTAGTATGTGCGACTTTTTGACTTACAGCACTATCTTGCGTGCTTATTGGGTGGTGCTTGTCTCTGTACAGAGAAATCGGATGGCTGGGTTCCTACCTTGCTTAATCCTGTAACTGCTCAGACTGTCGCAGCGATGATTGAAAATTGGGTGCTAGAGACTAAAAGGCAGGAGTGGAGGGCGCACAAGGTACCATATGTGGACTCTTGCATCGTTCTAGACTGTGGTCTGTAGAGGCCGTGAAAGGTGCATGTTGCTTTTCTCCTTGAGTCGACTGCTTGAATTATATTGTAGGAGCGAAGGATCTACGTGGAGGGTTTGGAGCCAGGGTTCGCAGGGATTATACAACGCGCCTGGTGTATGACGTTACGAGTAGGGCCGAGCCATGTCCGGCAGTCTTTCTGTTTGACAACCTATCTGGGAGTCTTGGGAGTGCCTGCATGCAACCTCGGGCTGTTTCGCGGAAAATTCTCTAGACTCAATGTTTCGTTATGCTACTGTTGTTACTTGCAGTATACCGAGTAGCAATCAGGTTGGAGGATTCGTGGTATCTGGTCACGTGCGAGGCAACTACCAAAGCGTTCAGACAAACAGCACGTGACTGTAGATACGTCACCGGATGCGCGGCAATGGCAAGAGTCAAACTTGCAATGAACTTTGTACCAGCAAATATCAAAGTCAGACCTCTCGACTACACCACTCCCGTCCTTGCTCCTGCCCAGACGTCGCATGGCTTCTCAGGTCAAACCGACTGTGTGGAGAGTTTCGCAACCGCACTTGGCCTCAGGCAATCAGCAAGCGTCCCCTAGTAAGGCCGTTTGGTCCCTGAGTTGGTACCAGGACTGGATGCGACAAAGTTAGCGAGCCGCTGTCATGATCGCCACCTTCGGCAACGTTTCCGGCTTTTTCTTCATGCCAACCAGTATTTTCGTTCTTGGCTCTTGGGCTGCCGAGCCACAGCCTGACAGAGTGGGAGCCTGGGAGCCTGCAGATTCTCAGCCTCTGCTAGGAGTTTGTCTCAGGACCCTGCCGCGAAACAGTTGGTGAACTTTCATAGTCAAAGTTGTGTACTTGCAAAGTACCTTCACCTGGATGATTTTCACACGAGGGTCTGGAGAAAGGCCGAGTGCCTGGCCTCCCAGCCAATGACCATGGACGAGAGAGCGACGATGCGGTTCGCAGATAGGAGACCCACCAAACCTTGTCGGGTCCCTGGCACACGTACTCGCTTGGCAAGGGCAGTGCCATGATCCGGATGTCGTCTGTCCCGCAGCCAAAAGAAAAGTCGCCCAATGCAAGCAACGTCCATGACTGAGTTTTTCGTCTTCAGCACTGCCTGGGCCACGCACTGAATTCTCTCGACGGATGCAAACGGGTGCTACGTGGACTAAAGTGCTGATTGATTTCAGCACTTGGCCCCCACTTGCATAGTAGAGTAAGCTGAAGGACGCCGGCCCAAAATTAGATTGGTCCACTGCGGGGACCAGCCGCCCTACGAGCACATGGCCTTGTCAGCGCTGGCTTGGGCTCACCGTGTTTCGAGCAAGTCAGTGTGGCATACAAAGCGACCGTCTGCTGTCTTGGGCGCGACAGGACAAGACCAGAGTACAGCGCAGAAAGGCTCTGACTGACATCACGCCGATCACGTGCATGACGTGTTTCGCCTCGCAGATCTTGGGCTGTGTGAGATTACTACTACGCCACTAGCAGACCGTCGCCTACTTCCACAAGCAAGCATACCATCCGTCAGCAGGAAGCTTATTACCCACCATCTAGCCCCCTCCGCCAGGCGTCCATCCTCCTCGCTCGAGTCGCATCAGCCGGCTCTTTTGCAGACCACACCCTCTCACACACACACACACACACACACTTCTCTCCCACACACACACTTTTCAGCGTGTCAGACGTTGATACCCGACAATGAATATGATGCGCAAGAAGGTGTCGTATGTGCACATTACGCCCATTCCTTCCTTCATACCGCGTCAGCTCGCCATCGACTTCCTCCACAACCATGGCGAGATTATCGAGCTGAACCCGCTCGTCACTGGCCATGAGGCCATCAAAGCGCCGCGTGATGCGCCCGCTGACGAGTTTTACTCGACCTGGTACGAGATCTCGGAGCGCATCCAGTACATACCCGGCATTGGCAAAATGGGCAGTGGCTCAATCAAGTTCCGCGGCGTTTTCCACGACCTCCCCTTTGGCCTCCAAACACACACCTATGCGCCTGCAAATGTGGACCTACGCAACAAATGGCAGATTTGCGGAAACCAGCCCGGCGAACCACCCGAGCCAAAGGAACTAGGCTCTACTGCCCCACCCGAGGGGTTGTACATTAGGGAAGATGTCGAGATCAAGTGCAATGTCGCCATGATCAGTTTTGTAAAGAAGGAGATGCAGGCTGCGGCAAAGATCATGGTAGATCGGTTGGTGAAGAAGGCCGAATTACTCGACTCGGGTGCGCTACACGCCCTGATGGAGAATGGCCGACTAAAGACCGTCAACCCAGCGGATCGTTCAACTCGCGATTACATGTCACCGCATTCATCGCCAGGACAAGTATACTCGACCCCTCTGTCGCCTCGCCAGTCGCCAAATTTCCCCCACCGCCAAAGCCTAAGCTATGCGCAGCCCGACCACCAACACCCTCCTCCCATTCCCCCAAAGGAACTCATTGGCCAGAACAATGTAGTCATGGAACTCCCCGGCGATTTCTACCATCCCAACCCTCCTGTATCCCAAACACCAATCAATGACAAACGTGCCTCTTACGCTTCTGAACCCTCTCCTAAATTCCAAGACGCCCGCTGGTCCACAACATCCCACAGCACAATATCCTCACGACCAACCTCTTATGCTACCTCAGACGGCATGCGATCGCCAGGTCTCGAGGGAAAAGCATTCGCGTCGGAGCTACCCACTATGGAAGAAACAAGGGAAGAGCACGAGTCAAGGCAGAAGAGGGATAGCATCCAGAAGGGGCAGCCCCACTATGCATATAACCCTCAGGACTTTGCAAGGACGCAACATCAATATGCACAGGGACCTCCGTACCCTGGTTATTAACATTTTTTTTTTCTTCGTCATTCTTCGGGGGTGTCTGGATAGATCGGTGGGGAAAAAATACCACATCGGCAAAGGGAGAGATGTACACGAAGACGCGGCTCACGACTAGGGAGGTGTTTTTTTTTCCCTATAACGACGATACAAATTGCGGGAGTTCTTATTTTTTTAAAGTTAGATATCCCCCTCTTTTCCGGCTTTTTTGTTTGGAAGTATACGTAGTAATGGTATTTTCTTGTAATGTCAAAAAAAAGGAAATCTCTTGATAAAAACAGCCGCTCTATTCTAGGTAGCAGCAGCTACAACAACATTCAATGCACGCCTCCCTTTATCCTTCTTCACCTCGACCCAGCCCTCCTTCTCAACCCTCACAATCTTTCCATCCACACAAATCCTTCTCCAACGTTCATCCTCTTCCAGCCCCTCAAAGCGAATGCGCAATCCCTCAATGCTTTCATACCTGACCCCCTCCTCGCGGACGTGCTTGCCCCCTTGATACGCCAACCCCATGATGCGCATGGCCTCATCTGCAGTCTTCGGGCCGAAATGGACAAGGCGAAGGCTCGCATCTAGCGGGGCCGAGGCCGGGGAGATGCAGAACGGGCGTTCGAGATGCGAGACTAGGGTTGCCAGGACGTACATGTGGTCTATTGTGTCTAGCTCTATCCAGTCTTTTTGCTGTTGACTATTCTGTGATGGCGATGATGATGATGATGGGGGGAGGGGGAGAAGGGAAATGCGTGCTTTGTAGGCGTGAGGCGCGCCGCCGTCAGAGGGATACAAAGCTTCTTTTGCAGCCATTTGGAAGCGCTGGACGCCGTATTGGCGGTAGTGTGCTGTGTCGCTGTCTGCGACGAGGGCGGCGTGCATGCCCCAGCTTGCTACGACTGCGCCGTGGAGGACGCCTTCTCCCTTTTCATTTTTTGGGAGCGCTTCTTCGGCGCGGGCTTCGTCGACGAGGAGGCGCGCGCCGGGGGAGAAGGTTGCTGTGAAGACTGGGAGTGGCGCAGAGTGTGAAGATGCGAGGGCGGCGAGGCCCCAGGTTGAGGGCTCGTTGCTGGTGTTGATGGAGTGGTAGAGGGCGTTTGCGGTGCCGAGGGGGAGGAGGACGACTTGGGGGGAGGTGTAGGCGGTGTCGTGGGGAGGGGAGAGGAGACCGTTTACTAGATCGACGATGCCGCCGTCGCCGGAGAGGAGGATGATGCGGAGCGGGGTTCCGCTGTTTGCTGCAGGAAAGAAGATGGTGTTTGTGTAATCGGAGATACTGGTTGCTGAGGTCGTTGTGTGGACTTCGATCTTGGATACGCCATCTTCGCCGTGGATGGCGGTTAGAATCGGTTTGACTACGGTGTTGAAGAAGTTCTCTGCCTGGCGGGCGCCAGATCCTACGGAAATGATAACGTGGGTTTTACGTTCGGTTAATGTTGTGTTTGTATCTGGTGAGTCGAGAGCTCTCTTGGAGATGTTGAGGAGCAAGGGTGGTTTGGTGGCATCTTCGTTTTCTTGCAAAGTGACGGTAGCTTTAGATGCACCGTCTGCAGTTGGTAGATCAATGACAATCTTTCTAGGCTGTGGCGCCTCCGCCTCATTGACCGTTGCCATGGCTGGGGTGGTAATGGAGGGGTTGAGTGAGGGGCGGGGAGCTATAAGATGATATCATCGCGGGGTTGCTTGTTAATCAATTCAGCGCTGCCTATAACGACATGATGAAGATAATGGCGACATTCTGTTTGCAGTGTCAGACCCATATCTATACCGCTCTACGGCTTTTGCCGCATGATAATACAGAATCTGCATAGCTCCAAACTCTACCGGTACTTGCTCTCTCACTCTGTATACCCAGATGACAGGGATCTCCGTGTTACGTTAGCGCGATTCCCACGCGACATCTACTTATCCTTGCTACATAGAACTAGTAGTAAAGTCAGACTAAATGGCCTTGACAGGTAAGGCACGGAGCTAAGTACCTTCTTCCATACAAGAGTTATGGGCGAGCTTATAAGCACCTCCATTTAGCTCTTTCGCGGGATTTCGGATCTTTCTCGGTCTGCGGATATCCCGTCCCGTAGCGCTAGCATAGTGTGAGTTCATATATCGACACGGCCTGCGCTAATTCTCGCTACAGAGTCCAGGGTTGCGACTTGCATTCGTTGTAATGACTTTCTTGGCATGGTTGTGCTGTCCATCTCTTGTTGACCTACCTCTATTCTGTCCAAATGCTAGTATGGTCTGGACAACTAGAAAACAGTCTTTGAGAAGTTGGAAATGAATCATTGGATTATTCCAAGATATGTAATCACGGTATCATTAAACCATCATCTACCACATTTCCTCTAGTGAAAGAGCGCCTGGGCCTCGTAGTCCCAACTTGAATATGTACATTCTAACCGGATTACAAATATAATGTCTAAGAAGTGACCTTTGAACCGACCTTGAAACCTCCCTTGGGGAATGGCACAATGTTCTGCTCGGTTGTGTGCTTTACTCTACCGAATGTTATAGTCTTGTTCTCCTCGTCGTAGATTGTGTAAACTGAACGGATAAATACGTCTCCAAATATGTTGATGGTTTCTTCGCGACCCTGCATGAAGAGACCACATGTGCCATCAGCAAACAGAGTGACAATTTCGTGCAGCGGAACATCAATCTTGCCATTAGCGCCGAATTCGACAGAGATGTAGCCCTTGGAATGGTTGGGGTCCCGGTTGATGCAGTCGACAGCGACCCACTGTTGCCCAAGTGGGGCTGTAGCGGTGATACCAAATGCCTTGGAGACAGCGGCGTAGATGGTATCAGTCACGTACCAGCTTGCAACGCCCGTGTCGATCAAAACGGGGACACCGACACCACGTTCTCCAAAGGTTTGTGACGTGCGGTTGCCGCCGTCAATTACAACTTCCAATGCAGTGACGTTGACGTTGTTAGTCTGGCCATTGGTGAGGCTAGGGGAGAATGGATCCGCCATCTCGACGGTGAACAGGTCGCCGTCCACCTTTGCCTTGTCATAGGCGCCACCAATAATCATCTGGGCATTGGTCTCGTTGAATTCATCCCGGCCAAGGTAGAAGCTTGTTGCCATGATGTCAATCAGTGAGGCATTCTTCAACTGTGGTAGCAGATACGGTCCCTTGCCCATGCAGTCAGCCCCGTGTTGGCCTCCACATTCAAGAGACAAGCCTAATCAAACCGTTAGACTACAGTCGTGCACGAAGAAGACATGTGTCCTGACATACCCAAGATGGTGGAAATTGGTTTTGGAGCTCGTCCGAGGCTCGGATACTTGGACGTGTAGCCGAAATACATGTTGGGTAAGGTGACACCGCCCAGGACCAAGGTGTCATTGAGGAAATCGCCTTGTCCAGATGCATAGAGAGCATCAAAGAACCCAGGCCCTTCATAATGACAAGTTCTGGAAGATGTAGAATTAGCGCTTGCGAATTGAAAGATAAAAAAAACAAAGCCAAAGGTGGTCACTTACGAAGAGGTCAAGTTGTCAAAAGTGCCATATGTACTGCACGCGTTTGGATCTAGGACACATTCCTGGTTGCGCGAGTCAAGAAAGGAAAATCGTGGACTGCCAGTATCGACTTTGAGCCATTCCTTCTGCGGGGGCGTTCCGACTTGGAATTCTGCGAAGTATGCTCCGAGATCCGCTCCTCGGATCATGGGCACAGCAATGGCGCCTGGGGGAAGTTCGGCAGAGACAGCAGGGAGTGCAAGGGCGGCGAGGATCGCCCGCGAAACTAAGTTGGAATCAGGCATGGTTGTTGAGTGTGAGAGCAAGACTGTGCAGATGCAAACGAGACAAGGGAACACGGCACCATGGCAGCTCTTTATGTGAATAGGTAGCTGCCGACCTCTTGGCCGACCGAACCAAGGCACTCCTGAATGTGGGTTGTCGACTGTGATCTCCAGAGCGTATGCACTGCCAAGGGAGTGGCCAAAGCTTGACTTGGCCACTAAGTATCTACTAAGTACTTGAGTCGGACCGTGCCGGGAATTATAGCAATACGAGTATGACGGTGTTGAGTTTGGTGTCTTGTATTTGGCACGGACCACTGCACGCTGTCTTTGCAGGTGTGCGAGTATCTTGACGGTTGGTGGGTTTGCGGGTTTCCCGGGGTTTTTTTGTAAAACAATACGTAGTAGATGGGATTGTGGAGATGAATGTTTCATGGCGACCAAAGTGGACGCTGCATTATGTAAACACGAGCTCCTTCCTATCGCAACCCACTAGCCGGATCATCCCCGGCCAACTCGTCCGCCATTTCTACCGGATAAACTTGATTGGCGGCTTCTTCTTTCCTACTCGACTCTCCACACCACTGCACGGCCTTGATCGGCACACGATTTCCCACGTCGAGCCAAGTCCTTACTTTTTATAGACTACCAGCATGGGAAATGCATACATCGCTTTTGCTATTTCGGTCAACCTCCCTTGCGAGTTCATTGTCTTTACTTCTCAATACGAGCTTATTGACATCATGCCATGTAGCTTACACGGAAGTAACGGTAGGGTCGTACAGTCCCTGGACTCGAAATCACTCTTACCTTGCCCAATAAACACCTAGTCCAAGGGGACAGTGGTTGCAATGTGCCCCGAGCAGAGGTATCCATTATTACCATGTAACATTGTCGGCATTGCATCTGCTACATAAGTATGCTAACGCGACGTCAGCTCGACAGACAGATACATACCCCGATAAATTCAACTTTGTCCGGCATTACTTGGCTACACAGCACTTGCCGCGTCACACAACCATCTCTCTCTACTTCTTCACACAAACACAATGTCACATTCGCAAAGTATGACAGGCAAGCTCGCACTCGCCATACTTGCGTCTTCTGCCTGCGCCCTTGTAGCAGAACCTCGAGGCGCTGCCTACAGTGTCGATGCCGTAGCAGCCGCTCCCCGATCATTTGATTTCGAGGCCGAGTTTCGAAAACTTCGCTCAAGGCATCCTACCACGGAAAATGTCGACAAGAGACAAGCCGGTGTTGCAGGCCAGCAGGAAGGATCCGTCACTGTTATTCCCAATGATCCTGGCGTCACATACCTAACCCCTACCATTATTGGAAATCAGACTTTCAACCTGATTTACGATACTGGCTCGGCCGACTTGTGGGTGTTTGGAAACGAGACATCAAATATACAAGGTCCCGGCAAAACCTACTACTTCCCCTCGTCGTCTGCACAACTGTTGCCCAACTACAACTGGACCATCACGTACTCAGGCGGCTCCTCGGCCAATGGCATCGTTTACACGGATATGGTCAAGGCTGGCCCGGTTGTGGCCGAGAAGCAAGCCGTTGAGGTAGCAACCTATGTCCCCTCTGATATCGACTCGGATGGTATCATGGGCCTTTCGTTCGGCATCATCAACCAGGTACAGCCTGTGCCACAAGCCACCTTCTTCGAAACCGTCGCACCGACATTGAAGAAGAAAGTATTTGCTGCAAACTTGAGGCCCGAAGGCAATGGCTCATGGGACTTTGGCTATCTCGACAAATCCAAATACACTGGCGACGTCACATATACGCCCGTGGTCGGCAACATGAAGCATTGGACCATAGCGGTTGGAGAGTACGGTGCAGGCAACAAAACCTTTGGTACCGCCACTATCGGTAACACCACTGTGGACTCTGGTTCCCCGCTCATCTACCTGCCCGATCAGGTCGTCGCCGACTACTACAGCCAGGTTCCAGAATACGAGTTGACAATCGGCGAGAGTAACACCTTCCCATGCAACGCCACCCTGCCAGATTTCACCTTCAAGATCGAGGGCCAGACGTTTTCGGTTCCTGGTCAACACCTCAACTTCGGCGTGACTGATCCATTCCGACAGAGGTGTGCGGGAGTCATCGTTGGAAAGAGGACTTTGCGTAATTCGCTCTTCGGCTCCATATGGATGAAGAACTTTTATGTGGTGCACAGCACCGAGGACGAAATTCCCAAACTCGGCCTTGCGCTCCAAGCCTAGACGGACTGGAAATGTCGCACACTAGAAGTACGCCAAATTTGTATATATTGAATGTTTTTTTGGAGGTTCATGTGACGGAGACGAGTAGATGTCAATATGTAAATATATAGTATGTAGACTCATTTTAATGATAGGTGGTTTTGTCTAAGTAGATCAAATTAAGGTACTGAGCTAAGAAAAGCTACCAGATTTGAGCCTAAATGTATGTAAGATTCTTGTACCCTGCTTTAGTAGCGCAACCCGCAGGTGGGCGGGCAGCTTTGATCCTGGGGGCGGCGCAGCAGCGAGGGTTACGTCATCACTTGGCAACGGGCACCAGGAAAGAAGCCTAGAGTGAAGGGCGGGCAGGCTCAGCCGCGCCAGCTGTCCAGCTGTCAGCAGCAACCAACAAAGCGACAATTGCGACGTGTCGACGCCGTTGCAATACAAACCACACCCTTTGTCTGCTCCACACAGGAGCCTCGCCTCGCCGCCGCCTCCGCCGCCTCCGCCAGCCGCCTGTGCTCACATCACGGCGATACCCAGTCCCGCAGAGGCCGAAAACCCAACTCTACGTCGTATCTCGCGCACTCGCCATAGCCTCTGCTCACGCGCACATGTGCAGCTAACCACGCCTTCTCTACCCCATATTTCCGCTTTTCCACGCCCTCCGCAATCATGAACGGCTGGCTTGTCTTCGCCATCGTCCTCATCCTCTTGGTCTCCGGCACCTACTTTGGCTGGTACTTTTACGCGCGCTGGAACGCCTCGCGCAATGGCCTTCCCCCGCCCTCAATGAATCCCATGGTGGCCTTCAGCAGCTCCAACGCCGAAGCCTCAAACTACCCGGGCCCCGCTCCCACGGGCATCAAGGGCTGGATCGACACCCAAGTCCGCAAGTTCAAGAACCGCAACAACCGCTACACCACCGGCAGCGGCTACGAAGACACGGGCTACGGCTCCCGCGGCGTTGGCGGCGGCCGCGGCGCAGGCAGCCGCCTCGATCCCGACGAAGCATGGAGTTCGCGCGTGGGCGACGAGGCATACTATGAAGAACAGGAATTGGGCCTCCACGACCCCCCGCACGCCGCCAATCAGTCTGCCAATCCCTTTGCCGGCGAACCCACCCGTGGCCGCAGTCGCACCCGCGAATCGTACGACGAGCATCTCGATGCTCACAATGCTCGCAATCCCTTTGGCGACGACGCGGCGGCCAGTCTGCGCGGCGTCAGCCCCAGACCCGTCATGGACGCTGATACCGGGTACCATGGTGCTGCGACGACGGCAGGCAAGTCTAGCGCAGATCCTCGTAAGAAGAGTGGGAGTCCCGATAGTCATCACGATAAGAGTCCTACGGAGAGTCGGAGAAGTGTCTTCAGGGAAGCAATATAAATTTGTGTGAACAATGGATACATGGAGGAGTTTTGCGGTAAACGGAGATGTGAGAATTTTCGGAGGTAGCATCATCTTTTTTTCTCTTCTGGTCTCTTTGTTGAGATATCAGGGCTTGACACCTGTCAGAAATGGCACCATGTTGTGTGCTTACTGAGGTATATATAATATACGCGTCCTAGCCCAATTTTTCGCGGCGAAACAAAGTTTTACACTTGTCACATATGTTGACCCCATATTCCTTGGTCCTTTCAGGTTCCAGAATTATACTAACACGTGTGCGGGGTTGGGGGCTGGGGTAGCCGCTTTTTTGCACGGTTCATTGAGGGGGGTTAGGGATCGACATGCGGGACAATTACGGTACGGACGAAAGCAAACTCAGGGTCCAGTTTGATAGTAAGTAACGGTTTTAGACTATCACTCTACTAAACTCAAAAGCAAAAAAAAACGATGCGAGACTGACGATTTGAGAAAAGGAAGGGATGCTTGTATATACTGCTCACTAAGAGAAAGACGTGAATGATGAGGAGAGTAAAGGGGAGAAGAAAAAAGAAAGGAAAAAAAGGGAAAGTATATCATCGTTTCCAGCGACACCTTCGTCTTTGTCTTGCAGCATACCAGGCCCTTGACACACCTACTCTCCTACGACATCCCTCCGCTGCACAATCCACGCCTTCCCATGCGTCTTAGCAGGATTCTCCGTCGTAGGCTTCCGATCCGCCCACACGAGTCTCTTCTCACGCCGATGGATATCCGGCCATTTCATATGTGTCAGCGCCGGGGTCCAAATGGGGCGTTTGCCGTCTGCGAAGTCGAGGTCGGCAGGTTGGGTCGTGGCGCGGCGGTGGATGTCGGTTGCTTCTGCGTGGGTCAGGGCCGGGGTGAACCAGGGGAGTGTGTATTTCCAGGTTGGCTTTTGGGCTGGTGGGAGGGGGAGGGACGGAGGTTGTTGCGGGTCTGCATTGTCATCACGGCGGTGGATGCTGCTGACTTGCATGTGGGTTATGGCCGGGGTGAACCATACGTCTGGGGGTCCGGTGTTGTAGAATTCTTCGTCTTTGGGTTTCTTCTTTTCTTCCTTTGCTTTCTTTTTTTCTTCTTTCTTGCGCTGTTTTTCGTACTTGGCGTAGTCGTCGTCGAGCCCGGGTTCGGATGCTCCGGGGGATTGGCGGGCGAGGATGTGAGGGGCTTCAGGGGAGATGATGGGAGGGGATTCGTAGGTGGTCCAGCCGTCAGATGGAATAGGGATTGGTCGATTGGGCTTCAGAGAGGATAATGGTTTTGAAGGTGAGTGACCGTGTTCGAAGAACTCTGGCGGGGGTACAGGATTTGCCTCTCGTTTTTGATCCTCCTTGTCAATAGGCTGTACGCTTTTGATCAAGGGAAGGGGTGTAAGACCATTGGCCGGGCGTAATGGGTACCCTAATCTAAAGTGGTTGGCTGGACGGGGGACCTCCCTACGCCATATTACAGAAGCAGGTTTGTGAGTAACCTTGTCAAAGCTCGTCACAATTTGATCCTCTGAGACTTCCGGGTCTTCATCGGAAACACTCGCCACAGTTTCTTTTGAAAGGAAGTCTTCATCAACCTCTGCAGTTGTGGCT
This sequence comes from Bipolaris victoriae FI3, assembly GCF_000527765.1. Classification (NCBI taxonomy): domain Eukaryota; kingdom Fungi; phylum Ascomycota; class Dothideomycetes; order Pleosporales; family Pleosporaceae; genus Bipolaris; species Bipolaris victoriae. The sequence goes on along the minus strand of NW_014575344.1, from coordinate 64,123 downwards.
TGGGCTGGCAGGGAAGAACCTGCTGGCTCGGTTTCGGAGAGCGCATCTTCGCGGCGATAAATACCATCAGCCTTGTGGTGACGCTCAGCCCAAAGGCCACTAGTAATCAGGTGTGCTGGCAAGTCTTTATCGACAGGCTCAAGCTCAATACTTTGGACACTGCGACGCTTGCTAGCCACGTGTGTCTCATGGTCAACCGGAAAACCTGGATTGAGCTCAGAGATAGGTCTTGGGTTGATGATTTGCGGAGGTTCAATAGGAACCGGCATGGCGATGGGGTAAGGCTTTAGAACAGGCAGAGGCTTGATGTGCTTGCCGGTATCAGGAAGAACCGGTACAAGATTCTGAGGTCGGTTGAGGTAAGGAAGAGCATGAAATTTGGCATCTTCTTCGTCATTCTCACTGTCGTCAGCGGGAACTGCAGGCACTGATCCATCCTCACGTCTCCAGACACCCGCGGCGTATTGGTGAGTGACAGAGGGAGCCATAGTTGGGCCACAATACTTGTCGAACAATTCCCTGTAGCCGATCAGTATATTCCCCATCAAGTTTGTCACAGAGCAGATTAAAACTTACATCGGAAAGCTATCCATTACACAAATTGGGCAGGAAGCATCCTTCTTCTCATCCCTTTGTTCTATCAGCACTAGTTAAGTTGAGGTCAGAACAGTTTGTACTTACCAGGATAAATTGGGGTCGTCACACATAGCTGCATATCTTGCAACTACAGAAGGACGTCCAGTAGGTGCGGCTAGAACTCGTGATGGAATGAGACTAGCCAGCAGGATGCAGACAAAGTATTGGTGCGGCATCGCTGCAGTTCGCAGGGTATCCAGAATCCTGGACAGAGATTGACAGGCTGCCGATCAAGAGAGTTGGAGAAGGTGAATCTGGAAAAGCCTGCAGTGAAGATAGTATTCAGTTTGAAGTGTTGATCCCGAGCGTGTTGATCTGGTTCATCTCATAGCTCGAAGGTCTTTGCTCCCTTTATCTTGATCTCAAAATCTGCCTTGCGAGAAGATTCACGCAACCCATCGTCATTGCACCTCATGCCTATCGTTCAAAATCCGCCCGAATCCCTCAGGCCAACCCTTTGGTCATTATGAAGCATGTATCAGCGCGAATTTTGAAGTTTTTGGCCCCTCGAAGTTTGCGCTACAGATGTCCTCCTTCTCAATCTGGCTCCATAGAGAGGCGTAGTGATGTTGATATGCAGATGGATGCAAGACCATGCGACGCGGGCTACGAATAGAAACAACCCTGACCCGAACGTCAGTTTGAGATAAGCGCCGTGGGGAAGTTCCAGACTAGTACTGCAGAAGCGATGTTCCCGAGTTCACGGTTGATGGTAGAGTTTCTTGGCGTGGCTTTTGGCCCCTGTCGAATTTGTAGTAGAACGTCGATGATTAAGCGGCCAATACGATGACCTACTCCGAAAAACGGGGGGCCCGAAACAACAGTAAACTCTTTTGAGAGGTGATCCACCATATTTGAGTCGCCTTGTCTACAATAGCATTGCACACGCTAGTCAGAGTAAGCTAAGATGGGGCCAAGGCACCATCTTGTCGTATCAGATAGCTCGCGATTTGAGCAGAAACAACGCCCCATTCGTTGTCATTGAAGATCGAGGCCATTCAGTTAGGCTGTCTATTCTTCGCGGCAACTCAGGGCCTTCTAGTCTGATATTGATTTTGCCGCACCTATGTCGTCAGGCGACTTCTTATCGAGTGGCCCAGATGGATAAACCGATATCTCGGCAATGTCTATCGGTCGCAGTCAGCCACATTGTTTGAATTCGCTTGACCCATATATCTTGCGCGATGTACGGTTCACACTGTTATCGCTATTAGCCACGCGTTCAGTAATCTACTTTCGAAAAAGCAGGCGTGCGCCGTTACCCCCAATATCAGAATGTCGTCGGTCGAAGCTCTGCGTGCAGCTGCGACGGCTGCTCCAATCTCATTTGCGCCGTCCCAATATTTCGAAGGGAATGATGGGAAATGGTCCACATTTGTAGTGCGTGTTGGCACACCCGAGCAGAGCTTTCGCGTCTTGCCATCTACGGTCTCAAGTGAGACACTTCTCCCCATGGCCGGTGCTTGCAAAGATGACGAGCACATGAGCACGGTTAGTTTAGTTCCTGTTACGTATGAGACATCTTGACTAAGATCCTTCAGAAAGATTGTGCCTTTTCGCGTGGTGCGGAGCTTTACCAGGGTCGAACGAACAATGGCTTCCAGGCCAATCTGTCCAGCACATGGCACGAGATTGGTATCTACCAAACAACAAACCGTGAAGAGCTGGGTTACAACGCGTCTGGCCTCTACGGTTTAGATAATTTGGGGCTAATGATCGCGAATTCCGGGGGACCAACTTTGGAAAATCAAACGATCGGTGCTGTGGTGAACCCACGTCTGTGGGTTGGGAGGTTAGGGATGGACGTGAAGCCGAGCAACTTTTCAGATTTCGCAAATCCGCAACGAAGTCTTATAAAAACTCTGCACGAGGATGGTCACATACCTAGTCTGAGCTATGGTTACACGGCTGGCGCATACTACAGTGAGTTAATACTTGTACATACGGAGAAGAAACAGAAGACTTACAAGCACTACAGAACAACCGAACGTCTATGGGAGCTTGACTTATGGTGGCTACGACCAGTCACGATTCATTCCGAACAATGTTACGTTTCCTTTTGATGCCAATGACAGTCGTAAACCTAGTCTGAAGATACAGACAATAATAGGGCAAAACCTGGCTGGTGAGACTATCAGTCTCCAGGAAGAGGTCGTTCCGTATATGTTGGTCGACTTTGCAGAGCCACATATATGGTTACCAGTACCAACCTGTGATCGATTCGCAAAGGCGTTCAACTTGAAATATGACAATAGCACAGATCTGTACTTGGTCGACTCCTCAACTCACGCAAAGCTCGTGGAAAGCAATCCAAAGATCACCTTTGGACTTGGACAAACAGCATCCGACCCCTCAGGCCGGGTCAATATAGTGCTACCCTATAGTGCATTTGATCAGCAGGCTTCTTACCCCATATATGAGAACGCAACCACCTATTTTCCAATAAGAAGGGCATATAACGAGACTCAGTATACTTTGGGACGTACCTTCTTCCAAGAAGCGTACATAAAGATTGATTATGATCGAGGGAATTTTTCTATCCATCAAGCGCTATTTCCAACATCCGGCGACAAACAGGAAGTCGTCCCAGTGTTCAGTCCAAGGGAAATATATAACCTCCAAAGTCGAAGATCATTGAGTAAAGGCGCGATAGCGGGAATAGCAATAGGCAACATACTCTTTTTAGCAATTGCGTCATTTTTGGGACTCTGGGTTTGTCGGAAGAGAAGGAAGACAAGGGCCCCGCAGCAGCCTACAGTGGAGGACCCAAGCATAGAGTGTGAAGGTCAGCCCAGAATAGAGACTGAAGGCGCGGCTGTATTTGAGAAGGATGGGTTGCCCTGTGCAGAGATGGAGGGACATATCTTCCCAGAGTTGTATGCCCCACAGCCGTTGACAGAAAACGACATTCCAGTTATTCAGATCACCAAAGTAGATCTTAGTCCGGTTTACGAGTTGTGTGAGAGTACTGGTAGCAGATCACTGAGCGGTGGGGAGTCGGAAGCTGGGATTTTAGAAGAAAGGTTAAGACCCCACCGGACTCAATATGAGGAAACATGAGAAGCATACGGCATGTTATGCCATTAGAGCATATCAATGCTCACTGTACATTAGTAAAATGAGAAATCTACAGAAACCGCATAGTTGTACGTACGTGGAGGTCTTATGATGCTTCTCAAAGCTATACCCGACTCGTTACTCTGCGTGCTGCCTCTCCTGGCAACGATGCCTGGTCTTACTCGCGAACCAAAGCTGACATGTCACAGCATAGGTTCAAATATACCGCTCGGAGCCGCTCGCCCTCCAGCTCCCGATCTCCTGATTTCGACGCCCGCTATCGACAACGCTCGCCATTCCACCGAGAGAGACACGAGTCTCCGACGACAGTCACGTATCCAGACTTTTACCCACCATTGTACAAGACCAGTGATGTGCGATGCCGTACATGTGGTGCTCTTGGGAAGTCAATAAGAGATTATTGGAAAACTACCGTTACTGACTTATTGAAGGTCATGAAGCTAGGGACTGTATGAACAGTCTTGAATGCTCTCAAAAGTATCGCACCAGAGACCACGATCACCCCGCACGTGAGGGTCATGGTGAAGTGACTGACCACCAAAGCGAGAGCGGAACAAACAGGCATGAGCGACGTCCCGTGTCGAAAGTTGCATTCTGACTTTTCGTATAGGATGCCCCAGTCGTACGGATCGAGAACAAGCTCTCGCTGGGGCCCTGGCATTGTTCCGAGCCAAGATCGCGACAACGAAGGTCCATCTGCGGGCCCGATGGCCACAGATGCCGGATCCTTCCAGCATCAAGATAGGCGTCAAGATATTGAGGAATGCTCAGGTATGTCGGTGCCGTAAATGAATTTCAGGAAGCCTAGGGGTTTTCTGGACTAACAATGGGGTAGACGTATGTAGCATTAGTTCCAGCGAGGTGACCCCCATCGAGCAAGAAGCAGAGCAGTCTCAACACTCCAACACCAACCGACCACAATTCATCTTGGCTTTCCGAATGAGGCCGATAGAGCAGTCGCATCATAACCACAGCAACGAGCATCAAGCGCAGACATCTCCTCCACATACCTCGGCGAGGGACTTGTCGCCCACTCAAGACTCTCCCATCCGTCCTCCACCACCGACAGTATACGATCTTCGCAGATAAAATTACGACATTTACATGAAATACGCAGATCTGCCAAAGAGCGAAGGCTTCTTCAATGGCCATAATAGCAAGATTACACCCTCCAAGTACGGCTCAGATTCGCGTCATGACCTTGGTCTTTGCTTCAGCACTTTTCTTACTCGTTATCGCTGTAAGATGGGTCTGCATTGTCCTTGGTGACATCATCCGTTGTCCATCACCGAGCGAGTCTGGATCGTCGAGCAGAGAAAGAGTGATGGCATACGGTTCTTGAAGAAAGTGGATCGTTATTGGGCGTGGCCTGAGACGCCGCTGCCGGGATCCAACATGGAAAAGCATGATGATTGAAGGATGACTATTTCCTCGAGTGACAGTACCTGTTCCCGGTAGCTAACGGCGCGGTGATGATTGAGGTATCGCACGACTGTGGCTAGCCGGATGTGATAGGAAGACGTGTGGATTTCAGACCGGTGATTGTGCGGATTACGTTGCGAGATTTGATGTATATTGTGGGGAAAGGAAGCAGCATCGGGTTCAAGGTAGTTCCAACGTCCCGCCTCGTACGTGGTACCATCCACGAATATCATCGATGCCTTGCAAAGAGATGAGCAGTATGTTCCCAAACACATCGAGATCGTCTGGCTGCGCTTCCTCCAATACATTCGTAAACTCCAGTCCCCTGACAACAAAGTGATTCTTTGCGTTCCAACTCATGGCGAAATCGAAGGCGTTGGCGGCTTTCCACAAGTGCGCGGATAGCGTGACGCGAGACTTGAGTGCAATATCTTGGCTGCAAGTTTTCATTTGACCCGTGAGGACCGTGTACATTACTGTGATTTGATATGCAGCTAGGACTGTACGTCGAGCCGACTCGCGGAATATGAATGATCGCCAGGCCGAGCGAGCCGCTGTGGATGGGTACAATGGGAGAGCGCCTACATGCTCATTCTCCTTAGTAGCAATCGGTACGAGCATCGCTTCCATCTCCTCTAGGTGAGATGACAAAGCATCGGTCTGTACACAAGAGCGGATATCGCTGCCAAATACAAGCATGAGTTGGTACAACATGATTGCGTGAGTTCGAGCGAGGATCTCGATCGGCGTATCGGGTACAGTCTCATTGAGCAACTCTTCCACACGACTCCGGATATGGTGTGTGACGCGCTCAGCATTGATCTGATTTTTGGTAATGTAGAGTGCACACGCAGCGTAGGCGTGTTGTAAGCAACGGGGCATATGGTTGTCGTAGAGTGTTGAGTGCATCCATGGCGTACGGTTTTGCTCTACCATTGTTCTTGGTACCAACTGCATGTGCTCGAGGAAATAACCCATCCTCGCCCTCGCGTAAGGGGAGAGGTTAATTGACAGGAATTGATTCTCCGCCTGCGTTGGAGCCTTTTGAAGAGCCGTCTGGTTGTCGAAGTTTGGGGAGTTTTGCAGTGCAGCTGGGAAGGAAGCGACACAGGTCGTACTAGCCGGGAAGTCGAAATCCAGGGTGTCCGTATTGGACGTTGTTGCTATGGCAGACTCGTCGAAATTGAAATCGAGATGAACATTTTCCAGTTCTGCAAGATCCAAAGGTATATTGAGTTGATTGATTGTAGCATCGATATCTGGTGTAAAGGTGTACGGGACTGTAGCGTGGATGTGAGGTTGCGATGGATAAATGCAGGAAAACCGTCGTCTGATACATCGTGCGCAACTGGGCTGCTCCAAGCCACATTTACGTTTGGATTTCGCGCATTCTGAGCAAGACCTTTGTCTGCCCTGAGAATTGGTGCTTCGTGTCCGGTTTGCTGGCATGATGTAGCGTCTGGCATAGATGGTTTAAGATGAGGCTTTCTAGGTGGCATTACCGACCAACAGCATTGATGGCCAGTGCTGTCATTACTCAGCATTGGGTGCCTAGTTAATGCCCCTGGACGGCCCTGAACTCCGGCTATAAGATGTTAGTATTTGCAATTTCCATCAAAACTCACTTATCTCCGTCGAGAAGTATGTTGATGCCCCACTGTGGAGCCGTTATCGCATCGCGGTCGACCATTGAAAACGGCGAACATCATTACTAGGGTCACCTTCGTGGAAACCTTCCCGTCAACATTCTTGGAATATACTGCCTATTTTCGTAGATTGCCCAAACTCGGCTTTCATGTCGCTGGTTTTATTTGGATATCTGTGACTAAATTATTACCGACGTTGGGCTGAGTCGGGGTGAGGTCAGCGTTACTCCCTCACCGAGTGGAGCATCGCTCAATGCCACATCATCAACACACACAACATGTTGCTGCATACTGAAATGGTAATTCTCGAATGTCCTTCAAGTAATCTCCCTTCTAATCATAAGAATCGGGTGAAAGTGGTGCATCGGCCCGGTTACAAACTATCGTAAAAGCCTAGGATTGAAGTCATCGATCGCAAATCGGTACATGAATGTATCTTGATGGAAGGTCTGGAATTGAATGACTTTTTATTGATTTGCTCTGGGAAATGAGCATTAGCCTCTGGGACTAATGCGCTGACATTAACAAGATGTCTTGTTTTCCCAACTCCGCATCCCAGCCCCACCGTCATGTATAAGGTCCGATCATGCAAGCGACAATGTTATCCCTGCGCTCCGAATATAGCGACTATCTGACAATGTTTGGACGTCTGAGAGCTAATCACTCTTCGTTCGCCTGCGTGACTGCAACCAACTCTTGATGCGGTAAGTGACGTATGCAGCTAATAGCATGGACCCAACCACGAAATTCTCGGCGGCGTCCTTCATTTTCTTGGAGATATCATTTGGTGCCACTCCCGGAAATAGCACCACACTTTGGTCATTTCTGCTCTTCCATCGCTTCCAAGCAGACATTGAAGCTGCAGTAGTCACAGTCGACATAGCCCAAACGCCCCCAAAGATAATGAGACCACCGGAGCCGCCCATCATCGCGCTTGTACATGTTGCAAACAGGGAGTTCGCGACCACGTTACCGATGCCCGCTTGAATAATGGCCGCTGTGCTGCCTAAGATAAGTCAGCATGTCATGATCTGTCTTTCGGTATGAAAATTGAATACTTACCAGCTGCGACGCCAGCGGGTCCGAATCCAACAGCGAAAAGCGTGATGGCTGTAATTATCACGGCAACAATAGGTGCGACTATGCGAGCCGTCTCCCATGGATGCGCCTTCATCCACGCTCCGGCCTCCTTTGCAGTGTCCCAAAAACCTTTTTCCTTGAAAGTCTGAATGGCATTGCTGATGAAGTCTTTGACTTTTGATACAGTCACCTCAACTTTCATTACGACAGAGTCGAATGCTTGTCGGCAGAATACGCTGAAAGCTACTGCAATGCTACCATTGACTCTGGGTATAGGGTTGTCGCGCCCGACGTTGTCTGGCTCTGAGGCGTTTGTGTCGTCAGTGGGGTCAGTGGGGTCAGTCTCCGAGTGATCCTCTGAGCCTCCAGTGTCGCTTTGCTTGTCGGTGTCATCTTCAGAAGGAGCGTCTTTATCTAGAGGTTCTTCATGATCCCCAAGCTCGTCTTGGGGAACTTCTCGGTCTTCTGAAGGAGGGTTGGTGTTTTGATTCGGCATATTAGCAGCTCGAAACAGGCCGAGGAAGTTGTCCCAAGCTTGAAAGAATTTCAAACCGTCCATGATTTCAATACAACTTTTTGTTTTGCGATGAGTGGCTTGTAAAGGTTGAAGTCGTAAGGTGGGGGATTGCTAAGTAGGTTTTACTGTGCCGCGCGAGTGCAGGTCTCACTATGAGAATGGCTTGGCATTCACCGTTCATCGTTCTCGCGCGCGTATTCTAGAAACGTAATTGGCTGGCTTTTTGTTCATCTCATTTTCACTTGGATTCCGGTTTTGTATGCTGTGAACAGTCTACGAATAACTAAATTGTTCCATGCGTCAAAGAGTTGAGTTGGCGTCGATGAGCGACCCGGATGTCAGTGAAGAAAGTACGTCTATCTGCATGGATTAATCGTAGCATGTACGAATGAAAACTCGAATTAAAATTGCCCGGAACTGGGCCTGTTGTGGGCTTCGTTTTTTGTTTGGGTAACATGCTCAATTAGTTGCGAGAGTACATATGATTCGTTGTTGGCAGCTCACTTCAAGGGATGGGGGCGTTCAGTCTGAAAGTAAAACAATTTACTCACATCTTTCTGAGTTCTGGTGCTGTATCCTGAGAACTAACTCCCCGCTTGCGGTGACGCCTACTAACAACGCATTACATCTTCTAGTAAGATGGTCTTCGTATCGATAACGTCGCTTAAGTGGTCCCCACCAGTAGAAGTTTGGATGACCACGCGTAACATTTCACATTCGGATAGTTCAGAATCTATACCTCCTCAGTTGGTTGAACGATAAATCGACATCCAAAGCCACGTTTGGGAGAACAGGGTCCCATAAGAGAAGATTCCGGAACCTCCGTGTGTTTTCTAGACTGACCTCATGGAGTAAAAGATGGATTGGGAATTTCTACCATATGTCTACAAGACATGTTGAGTTAGAGTCTTGGTCGAACCTCCGAGCAATGGTTGAGACGGCACGTAGTCATTGCCTCGCCTCTGACCCAACAATCACTGAAAGCAGCACACAGTGGTTGTAAGACATCCGATGTCTCAATCAAGAGTTGTTTCGGGGTTTGCTCGCACAGAAAAATTACTGTGGAAAGACATACTCTGACCCGCCGCAATTGTTCCACAGCGGCAGACTTGGACTGAATACAGCAAGGCTGAGGTGATGCCTGACCTGCACAAATTGATCGGCCATATGATCGGATTGTAGCTCTGCTTTGCCAGTTCGATTGATTGACCGATTCAGAGATAAAGCCAGTAATAAACGCATTTGAGTAGTTACAAACTAGTACTCTGTAATGAGTTTCCAGCATCCTTGTCTGGGTAGCGATTGCTGCACTGTAAGCTGAGAGGAAAACATGATTCGCAACTTTCACAAGCGTGCGACAACCAATTTGCGATACCCGGCACCACAGCATTGATGCAAGAAACTGAAAGAGAAAAGGGCGCAATTCAGATATTGGTGATGGTCAGAAGGCGTGAGGACAGATTGGTTGCTTCTCACGAATGAGATGTTGACACGAGCACTGGTAGGTTCCAGGGCTTGATCAGAAGATAGAAGGGCAGCGATTCGGGTTCTCAGCATGACGTTTCGACGCGACTCCAGGATGCGAATCCTTCGAAGTGCGATTGGCGTAGTTGTATGGAAGCATGGGCTTAGCCGCCCGCCTGCAAGGTGGTGGAGAGACCAGGCTGCATGCGCCAGCTTGTTTCCAGCCATTAAACGGTGTTTGCATGAAAAGACAAGGTAACGACACGATGAATCAGGTGCAATTTCTTTGTTGCAGTGGAAAACTTGTTGCCTGCTGTGAGGGAAGATGGTGTTGTACCAGGGATGGGCATGTCTGGGCAAGTGCCAGGGTGTCTGACTATCGATTAGCGTCAGCGGCGTAGCTGTGGGTCCGTTCGCCGCCGCCCCCGCTTTCGTTTGCTAACCCGCATCGACGCGTTGTTGTCTCAGCCTTGTGTCTCTTCGCCTACACACTTAAGAAGATAATTCTACCTCTTGTTTATTTTATACACCCGCTTGGTATTGATATCAAAAACTAGATTGAGCACTTTTTGGTGTTGGTGGGATTCGTCTCGTCTACACCGGTTTTTCCAGTTCGAAAGCCTCACTCAGCCATTCATTCATGTCTTACGCACCCCGAGGCGGAGGCGATAGAGGCCGCGGCGGCGGCTTTCGCGGCGATCGTGGCGACCGTGGCGGAGGTCGCGGTGGTGGGAGAGGAGGAGGAGACTTTAGAGGTAGGGGTCGAGGAGATGGAAGAGGTGATTTTGGTGGTCGCGGTGGTGGGCGAGGAGGAGGTGATTTTGGCGGTCGGGGTCGAGGCGAAGGACGAGGTGGCTTTCGTGGTGGGAGAGGCGGTGGCATGCAGGAAAACCTGGCCTTCCAGTAAGAAGAGCTGTCATGTTACCCACGCCTGTCTTGCATTAATCTGGCCTATAGGAACCCTCGACCCGTGGACCAAAGGGTCTTGAATACCGAAAACGCCTTGCATCCCCCGGCGAAGAAGACCCTTGACCTTGGTAGCTTAAAACTTTCCGAGGACTATCCAACCCGCCCAGGATATGGCACCCAAGGTGTCAAGGTCGAGCTTACTGCCAACTATGTCGAGCTTCTCACGCCGTCCAATATGGTATTGTATCGTTATGCCGTTGACATTACTCCCGAGGTTACGGGCAGGAAACGCCACCGCGTTGTGCAGCTCTTGCTCGAAGCCCCAGAGATGGCGCAGTACAAAGGCCAGATTGCTACTGATTTCCGTTCAACCATAGTGGCCAAGACCAAGTTCACCAATGATAAGGACATTGTTGAAATCCAATATCGTTCCGAGGGCGAAGACGATCCCGCAACAGAAGCCAAGGTGTACAAAGTCTTCCTTCAATTTACAAACACCTTGAACGTCGGTGATCTGGTGAATTGGATGAACTCCACCAATCTTTCTCAGCGTTTGGAAAACAAGGATGAACTGACTCAGGCACTCAACATCTTCTTGAATCATTATGCCAAGTCAGCTAATAACCTCGCCACCATCGGATCATCCAAGAGCTTTTCTCTTCACCAAAACGCTTCCAGGGGCGACCTTGGAGCCGGTCTGGAAGTCATCCGTGGATTCTTTTCAAGCGTACGGGTTGCAACCTGTCGCATCTTGGTCAACATCAACGTTAGCCATGGGGCTTTTTACCACACCGGTCCTTTGCCAGCCCTCATGCAGGGCTACGGTATTCGCAACACGAGCGCTCTCGAAAAGTTTCTCAAATTGGTTCGTGTCCAGACCACACACTTGAAGGAGAAACGCAACAAAGCGGGTGAGGTGATTCCTCGGATCAAGACCATTTACGGACTTGCAAGGAAGGATGATGGACATGGCATGGAACATCGACCACGAGTCAAACAACATGGTGCCAGTGCCAGAGACGTCGAGTTTTGGCTGGATGGGAAAAACACACCTCCTGCCAAGGGCAAAGGCAAAGGTAAAGGTCCAGGTCCAGTACAAGGTCCAACAGCTTCAGGATCCGGAAAGTACATCAGCGTATTTGATTTCTTTCGCACAAGTAAGCCTACCACCTTTCGCTTTCGTATTTAGAGATCTTGCTAATTCGATGTTGTCAAAGCGTACAACTATGTTCTCAAATACCCCGACCTTCCCGTCGTAAATTGCGGCAACCGAGAAAACCCGACATACCTCCCACCAGAGGTCTGTGCTGTAGTTTCCGGCCAGCCATCCAAAGCGAAACTCGATGCGTTGCAAACTCAGGTTATGATACGACATGCGGTTAGAAAGCCATGGGAAAACGCTGAGACCATCTACCAGGAAGGAATATCCACTGTTGGCCTGGATGAAAACACCAACGTACTTCTGCGCTCTTTCGGCCTTACCATCACGCCAGGGTTGATCAAAGTTCCTGGACGTGTCCTGAGAGGACCAAAAGTGATCTACAAGAACGAGGAGGGAGGAAATAGCACCAAATTTGCCGAGCCGCGAGATGGTAGCTGGAACATGATCAAGATCAAGTTCAATGTCGGTGCTCAGCTATCGAAATGGAAGGCCGTTATGATTGGACTTCCCAACCGAAGGGACCCTTTCAGACAACCTGAAATGATGGAGATCATGCAAGAATTTCATCAGGGTCTGCGCAGAATTGGTATCGATGCGCAGCCGCCGGCCCCTCCTGAAAGACTGCAGCTTCAGCATCCGGACGACCCTGCGCTCAACACCTATCTTAAGGGGGCTGTTGGGAGGGTACAAATGCTGTTCATCATACTCCCCGAGTCTAATATTCCTTTGTACAAGCGTATAAAGACACTCGCCGACAGGGATTACGGCCTGCATAACGTTTGTGCTGTTGGTACCAAGCTAGCCAAAGAGAAGGGTCGGCCCCAGTACATCGCAAACGTTGCCCTCAAATTCAATCTGAAGCTTGGCGGTGTCAACCAGAAAGTAGAGAACAAGAATCTTGGAATCATTGAACAGGACAAGACCATGGTAGTTGGCATCGACGTCACTCATCCCGCCCCGGGTTCGGCTAGCAATGCGCCCTCTGTCTCAGCAATGGTCGCTTCAGTTGACAAGAACCTCGGACAATGGCCAGCAACTCTCCGCATCCAAAAAGGAAGACAGGAGAATGTTGATGAACTTGCTGGGATGCTCAAGTCGCGCCTCAATCTCTGGAAAACAAAGGGTCGCCATCAAGCCTTCCCAGAAAACATCCTCGTATATCGGGATGGAGTTTCAGAAGGCCAATACGACATGGTGCTCACTCAAGAGTTGGCCCAGATGCGAAAAGCATGCGAGCAGGTGTATCCGGCGACAGAGACCAAGAAGGGTCTTCCGCGCTTCACCGTGGTAGTCTGCGGCAAGCGTCATAAGACACGATTCTACCCCACGAATGTGCAACAAGCTGATAGATACGGCAACACACAACCTGGCACTGTCGTAGATCGCGGTGTGACGGAAGCCCGCAATTGGGACTTTTTCCTTCAAGCACACGCTGCACTCCAAGGCACAGCCCGACCATGCCACTATTACATTGTGCACGATGAGATCTTCCGCCAGATCTATGCCAAGCAGATCCCTGCGCCCTTCCAAAACATCGCCGACATTATCGAGGACCTTACACATAACATGTGCTACCTATACGGTCGGGCGACGAAGGCCGTCAGCTTGTGTACTCCAGCATATTATGCTGATCTTGCATGCGACCGTGCACGGTGCTACCTTGCTCACCTGTATGACACTCCCGCGCCGAGCGCAGCACCTTCTATGGCTGGTACATCGGTTACTGGCACCAGCGCCCCGGCAGCAGAACCTGGGTCTGTGGAAATCCACCCCAACATTCGCGATTCTATGTTCTACATCTAGAATCTTCATCGCACTGAAAATTCGTACCCAAGGCAGCAAACATGATTAGGACGAAATCGACATGATTTGGTAGAAATTGTTCAGAAAGCAGGGTATGGTTGGGCGTCCGGGATATAAGTCTTGTTGAATTGAACGTTTATACAATAACCGCAACAAGTAAATAACAACGAACACACTCATTATGATTCTCGTAAAAACGACTTTACAGGATTATGAGACATGAATCAGGTGATTGCACGCGGAGAATCGGGTTCATCAATGTCTTCGCACGTTGTACCTTCGGAGTTAACAACTCGGATATGCGATGACCAATTCTTATCATGACTTGTGAATTCCGAATCATATGTCGCTAATTCCAAGGAGCCCCGGAATAGGTGATGAGCTTCCTTATCCTAACTAGCGCGAATCCTAATAACGTTTGTGGCTTCGACGTCTACCTAATCCGATGACTCATGTATGGTCGTCGTAGTACTCCGAGAATATAAGGACATATGCTGAATATCGAAGATTCCAACAAAAGTAATTAACCTCCATCGCCATACCCCAACATCGTCTAAGCAAGTAAAAAAACTCAACATGTCAGACCCAAATTTCCACATCACCACACCACGACTCTACCTCTCCTACGCCGATCCATCCAATGAAGCCCACGTTGATTTCTCCCTGGACCTCGTAAACAGCGCACCCACACTCCGATCCCAAGGCTCCACAGGCAACAGCGCCGCCGACCGCGCCGCCGCGCGAAAACGCATCGCCGACACAATGACGAGCCTGAAAAACAAAGGTTTCGGCCGCTACTTCGTCTGGCTGCGACCCGAAACCTCCTCTTCGGACGCATCAACTCCGTTCTCCGAGCGCAGCCTCACTCCCATCGGATCCGTAGGTTTGCAGCTCGCCCGCCTCGACGGCATCAAAGCGCCCACAATCCCGGACGTCGGCTTTATTTTCCTGGAAAAGTACCAAGGGAAAGGGTATGCGGCTGAGGCTGTGGCGGCACTGATGAAGTATTATGAGGAGGAGAAGGGGGTTAGTGCTTTTTCGGGGTTTACAAAAGAAGATAATGAGGGGGCGAGGGGGTTGTTTCGGAGGCTGGGGTTCACGAATCATGGGGTTAGGAGGGTTAGTGGGATTATGTGGAGTGGAGAAGATATCGAGGCGGATACGTGGACTTGGGGGTTGAAGGAGGGGCAGGAGTTGGGAGAGTTGGGAATTTGAGGGTAGGATGGTGTAGGTGTGTTCTTTTTTTGACTCATATTTCTTAATTCAACGCCAAAAGCAAGATATCTATACTAGGTATCTGAGGAGTAGTTATTCTCATACGCTTGTATTAAATATTGATGTGTCGTACTACTTGGAATTCATGGCTCCTGGGATACTTTCATCTCAGGGCCTCCTTTAGATGCTTCGATATCGCCATCCTTGGTGTAGCTACTTATCTCGCATTCCACATCGACGCCATCTAGATGTTCGAAACCAGTAACCACGTGCGAGATCAGCGTATCGCGTTCAGGGAAGAAGAAATTAGAAAAGTAGTACAAGAACATTGAAAGAAAGAAGCCGTAAAGCCAGTTGAATGTGAAGAGGTTCCGAAGACCCTCCGTGAGTTTCAGATCCGGATTGACCTTGTTGGCTAGTCCTGGTAGCAAGGGTATGATAGTGATAAATGTCGCCATAGCGGCGCGCCAGTTGATGCCATAGCGACCGTATCGATAAATGCCGCGCGGGTCGTACAACGCGGGAACGTCGTACTTTCTATGCTTAACTAGCCAATAGTCTGTGAAAAGCACACCGGCCATTGGTGCCATGAAGATTGCGTATGCGCTCATGAAGTTCAAGAATGCTTTTCCCGATGCGACGATGATCCATGGACACAGCGCCCAGCCACCCATGAAGGCTACCAGAATGGATCCTCGTCGCACGTTGAAATATCTCGGCGCTATTGTTGTGACATCATTGGCAAAGGATACGGCATTTGCGCTGATGTTCACGCTCAGTTGACCAATCAACCAGATAGAGGCGCAAAAGAATGCTGCTGCTCGACCGCCGGGTGTATCCATCCAAGTGTCGATGATCTGAAGAGGCGTCCAATAGGCCTTACCCCAGATTTCCTGTGCAGCAGACGCGGAAACGATACCCATGAGAGCGACCATGGTTTTGAAAAATGGGATAACAGGGAGTTGCCAGTACTGTGCTCGTGGGTCTCTGCTGAAGCGCGAAAAGTCGGGAATGTTCACCGCGAGCGTGCTGTAGCCGCCGGTGATGCTAGTCATGCTCGATAGCCACAACCAAGCTCGTTCGGAACCATGCAAGGTAGGTGGGCGTGTGAAAAATGTGCCGTTACCACCAGCTTGGACAGCTACCCAGATGGTCATACCAATAGCGACTGGCGGCAGCAATACTGTTTTGACCCAGAACATGTATTGCAGTTTGTGCGTAGGAATGAGCAGGAACGGAAATTGGATGAGCCAGTATAGGAAGTACGATATCATCCCGGCTGTAGTAAGACCAACTGATTCAGGGAGGTGATTTGCCATTGTCCGGAAGCTGGGCCATATCGAATTGATAATCTTTGGTCTCCTGTCAGACTGAAGCGTTGGGAGCAATGATGAACGTGCAACTTACAGCGGCAACACATGTACCTCCATTCGCTGTTTGTACTCCGAACCAAAACATTGCCAAGACGCCCCGACTGACGACTGCGAAATAGCTGAACCAGTATCCAAAACTTGCGCGCGATGCGATAGGGAAAGGGATGTGAAGATTTGAGCCTATCGCTCCGTTGAGTACTGTTGGTACAGCATTGCATAGGGCCGCAACGAGCACAATGAGTACTGCATCAGTCGCTGTCAAGCCTGCTGGGATCAGCATACAATCATATATTTTCTTTAGCAAAAAGGATTTCACATACCTATTGTCAAGATGGCAGAACCAGAGCTCCATGTCGAAATGGTGACTAGATCGCTAAACCAATATGTGATGAAAGCGCTTTTACCCCATGTGCGCTTCTCCGGGGGGACGGGCTCCATATCCGCATTCGTCCAAACATAACCAGGGGCAATGCTGCTGTTTTGTTTGGGTAACTGCCAGCTCGACGGCTGCGTGAGACGCATCTTTGCCTTTTCTTTTGCCGCATGGCTGCGGTTGCGGAGGGAGGTCGCGGACAACATCGTGACGGCTGTTCCATCTCGTCGATGAAATGTCTCAGTCTATATCTGCACCGAAGTCGCATCATGTTGATATGGCGTCGAGAACAACCGGGATGCTGGTTGGCATGTTGAGCTCGATAGTGGAGATAGTCGCGCTGCTATCAAGCCTAATCAAGCGAAATATGGGGCTGGTCTTATCATCTGCAGCGTGTTGATTGGGGCGGCGACTTTTGGCTGATAGTTGACGAATCCACATATTTGTGCACGCAGCTGCGACTGTGTAATCGTGGGAGAGCACAGATAACTGTTACATGTGGGGAAGTTCGGATGTTCTGCTGCAAGTCTACGAGTGAAGGCGTCCGAGACTCGGCCGATTTGGCGCTACGAGTGGGTACGGAGTATGGCTGCCCCATGTTCCCCCCAGCAGTTGCTATCAACTAGATCTTGTAGGGCACAAACTCTTATGATTTCAAAATACTCGCATGAAGCGTCTACTGTTGAATGTTCTTCCCAGTACAGGCCCTCATTTCTTGATCCCACTGATCTATATTGCTCCCAAGCTTGAATGCAGGCATCATTGACTTACAATTATCGCACGGTCGTCTCCAAGCCGTGGGTTTAGTCGCATCTAGGCCGTCTGGAAAGGTAGGCGCAAATACCTCCGTGTCCCCCAAGGCCCGGAGGCCTATCATGCGGATGTCGACCGCGGCGCCACGAACCTCGCGCATTCTCGCCTTGGTCTCAGGGAAATATCGCGGCCTGTCGGACCCGAAATTAGTCGTGGTACAGGGTTATTGACTTTAGGTGTACTTACATCATCGATGCGACTCCATACGTTTCTGCACATCTCCCAAATGGTGCATTCTTTTCACTCCTGATTCTTCGGCTGATCACATTTGAGTGGAAAGTCAATGCCCATTGTGATAGCGTAGCAATGTTTGCGGTATAGAAAGCGGTAACTGCGGTCGCCAGTGCGGCTTTAACTGGATCAGACAACGGGATCTCCTTTTGATTTCCATCAGGGAGGTTAAGTTTCTGTGCTCTGGGCGGGAACATGTGCAATGCAAGCCGAAATGTAATCAAGGGTTCGAATGCCCTCTGCAAAGATACTGGATCGGGTGCATTTTCGTCAAAGCAGACTGCGAGAAGATTTGTTCCTCGATTTTCATCGAGCTGATTCTTTTCGAGCTGCGATCTCAGGAAGGAATGATTGGCTACAAAAACGAAGCCGCGTTGGAATCCTAGAGGAATCGCTCCTTTTTGATCTGGTGGGGCAGTGTTTATGAACATCGCAAGTAACGAAGCTTGTATGGGTTGCACGATTGCGTCACGGAAGATGTTGAGTCGAAACAATGACAGATACATGTTTCGAAACAAATCCCTCGCCGAGATAGGGGGAAACTTGGGTAGATTTACAATTGGCTCTCCCCGCTCCCAGGGCACAAGATCCAAGGACTGGCCAAGTAGTGTTTCGAACCGCCATTGATCTTGGAGGGCAGCTCTTCGTTGGCGCTCAACCTGCACGGCCCCAGTGCTCGCCGTCTCGTACATCATGCTGGCACTGAGCATGAAAACTGGGTTGTCGCTGATTAGATACATGATTCCTGCCATCATTGGAATGTCAGATGGGAGCACTCCGCCTTGATCAGCTATGGTGGCTGCGAAAGGGAAAGGTATTACGAAGGCCAAGTGTATGCAGCGGGCGAAAATAATGAGGAGTGGTCCGTAGTATGTCGTCCAAGTTGGTTTGGCAACTGTAGGTTTTACTATCGAGAACACATACGCTAATGCTGTCGCTCCATCTGTGATCTGAAGATAGTCAAAATGACCTGGTTGTCCAATTGGCACCTTGATGGGATTAAGAGTTCCAACCGGACCAGGAAAAGCTCTGACTCTGACAGGGTCCAAGCTATCATCTCTTAGCAGCGTTTTGTCAATGGGATTCCTGGTTCCTGGTGCTTACTTTCGGCCCCGGTCATCTCTAGGGAAAAATATGTTCAAGAGATCTCTCACTGGCTTGATGTAGTCGTCAGGAATACCTGCAGATTTGAAATCTGTTCGTAGTTTGTCGAGCCATTGATAAAATTTGGCCACGTCAGCGTACGTGTCGTCCACGACGACGAGAGGTAGTCCAGGTCCGACGAAAACTGATTTTGTATTGTGATGGAGTACGCTTTTGTCGAGCCTGGCATTGCCGTGAAAGACAGTAAAAGTGTCCCACGGGTCATTCATGATAGAGACTATGACAAAATGGTTAAACTTGTAAAGTAAGAGAAGAGCAAGGCACTAGCTGAGACTTTGAGGCGGTTATGTCCCTCGCCGAAGGTGAGACGCCAATGTGCTGCTCTGCGATGTTTTTTATCGGCTGTTCAGATCAGTTGCTCACTGCTCGGCACAAGCCATCACTTCATATTCTAAGCACTACATGTTTCGCAAGCCTCTTAGGCAACATCATGCACAGCTGATCATACATATGGCCAAACGCAGCCCTTCCTTCCGCTCGAGGCTGTCCATTCGGAAGTTGTGGCTTCCTGTATGCACTGAAAGAACGCGCATGAATTCAGCTCGAACAAAAACGCCTAGTTTTCACCGATAGCTGTACAATCAGGTGAATTCACACGGAAATTACCCCGCATAGCTTCTATTCGTCTAAGCGCAAAAAGGAAATCAGCCTTCAGACGCCTCATCACTGCTCATTAAGCCCGATATAGAGAAGCTGAAATGGTTTGTGGCGACATGAGCCCATTGCGCCCTTTTCACGGCACTTGGGTTTAGAGTTTCAAGTGCCCTGCAAGGACTGTTAGTAGCGACCATAGGGCCTAGGCTGGTCATGATGGAAAAGTGGTGCCAACTTCCCCGCCCATCCCAATCACAGCCACAAAATGCTATCGTTTGTGGCTGACTGAATTAGGTTCTGTCAAGCAACGGGCTAGCCCGTCTTCACACAGCACACTACCTGATACCCCGCAGCACCCTCGATAGTGTTTTCAGTCTACAGGAATCGCCAACTAATTCCCTTTATCGCAACTACGAAGTTCCAATTTTCATCTTCTGGAATCTGAAAACTGAAATCTCAGCAATCACGCTCTTCTGTTATCGACTCGTCCAAAGTTGACCTCCATTACCAAACGCTAGGCGCTTCTTCGATCTGCACATTATGGTCAGTTAACTCCGGGTTCCTATATACTTTCAGCACTGTACTAAAACATTCAGAGCAATGGAAATCTGCCAGGCGGCGTTACGGAAAATGTGCGTAACTAGCGCACTCATTATCCAACAACCACATATTTGCCTAACTAGTCCGACAGGGCGATCGTAACAATCCCAAGACCTATCCAAATATGACCCCTCAATACCATGATCTGGGCGAAGACTTCCCTACATGGTTGGCGTGGACGAACAAGAAGGAGGAGCTGGATCTGGATACCTTTTTCGACCCTACTAAGCCAAACTTGGCAACCGGCTTTGATGTCAAAGGTCTCAAACCAGTCATTAGAGAGAGGGGTGAAACCGGGTATTTGTTGGAGGATGACAAGAACGGGTTTTATTATATGGACATCAGAGACGGGAGGTTGTTTAAGTTCGTAAAAGTGATGAATGTGGATCAAGCAGTACAGAAAGTGCTTGAGGGGTGGGACAAAGACGATATCAGACAGCAATTTGCCAGTGAATCGTAGAGTGAATTGACCGTGAATTGATCCGCTATCTGGTCCTCGGGAACTGTGACTTCTCGGAGATTCATGCCCAATGTTAAATGTGAGACGCCCTTTGTAAGACAAATCCACCATCCATTGCATGTTCGAATGTGATGAGCCCATCTTTCCTGTCCTTGAAGTTAGCCACGGCCGTTCGTGTCGAATTCAGTTTCGTTGGATCAATGATAGCGCGGGGTTCTAGAGCGCCGATCGAGACACAAAAGGCTCTAGTGGGTCGCACTATGTAAGTCGTGTCCGGTTGTAGAAGCCATGTCGCGTAGAACCCTTCAATGTCACCGACATGTCCGGAACATAGCCCAAGGAAGAAATTTCCTAACCAACATTAACTCATGCAGGCAGCTGGACTTGGTCATCATTCAGCTACACACCTTTCTTGGCTTGATGCGGAGTAAAGCCGCCCCCCGTAGTAATCGTAAAACCACCCACGATGGTTAGCGAGGATACGAGCTCGGCGGATGCAAACGAGAGCGTCTCGTCTACGTAGCTGACGGCCAGAGATGATGCGGCATTAATGGTGCCATCCTTGGAATGGGAGCCTAGAGTGACAGGCACCTTGGCCACTACCTCTATAGTAGCTTTCGCAATGACGGTCATAGTACCATCCTCACTCAATGGAGATGTGGCTGGCAAATCATTGTATCCACAGATAGCGTACAGCTGGTTTGGAATTTCGAAGCGTACGACGCCACCATTGTCGGGGATACCTTTAGCTACGCGGATGACATGCGTATTGACCGGTATATCATTTGGCTCCAGAAGCGGCGGCTGGACGGAAAGCGTGTAGTTTTTGCTGGAGATTGAATTATTATGGATAACGACCGAGTAGCTATCACGGAACTCTCCGATTGCTTCATCATCAGACATCTGGACTTTCGGAGTATTGTTGGCCATCTTTGAGATGGGTATGGTATGAAGCAACAAACAGTGTCGTGATGCAGAAGAAAAACCCCATTCGCATGTCCATATCGCAAGAGCATTGGCCCTATTGATTAGTTTCCCTTACTAGGCAGAACTGAGCGATAGGCTAAGGCATGTGGATAGTACTACCACATGTAGTTTTCCCTCAGTCTCGCTTAAGCGATGCAATGGCGGCCCGCGGATGCTTGTCCGTGCTTAGCCCTCGCCATGCATCCTGCAGTGACACATGCACATAGCCTCCAGGCCAGGCTCACTGAATGTCTCAGCTACTCGCTTCTCAGTCAGCCACTTTAGTCCCCATTGACCATTGCTGCTTCTCAACTCGCCTTCACCAGTACTCCATGGAGTTCACGCTGCCTAGGCGTCGCGTCAGCTTGAATCTTGGCCAACGCTATCACACCGATGTGCATGCATTCTGTCGCAAAGCTGAGTTGTACTACCGGCCTCCCTGACACTTCGACAGAGCTGTTTAGCTGTGGCGTATCACATGCTAGAAACTGCTATAGCAGATTCGTATCGATTGCCTGCTCGAGATATTCAGAGTCGCCTTGATCAAATGTATAAAGGACCTGACATGGGCCAGCTTCAATCCAGCATCACAAAAAGTCAACACTACAACTCATATATTGACTTCCAGTCCAACTCGTTTACATAAGAACATCAGATTTCAAAGATTCTTTATTCAAAATGGTTACTGTCTACACTATTACCATCAACAACGACTCGGGGGAAGACCGAAGGTATGCCCTCTTCACAGAGCCACCTCAAGTCGCGGCCGGTGGCATCAAGCCGATCATCTGGTCCAATGTATTTGGACGTGCCAATGCCGCCCATAGTACCAGGACTGAATTCAAAATCACGAAACAATATTACGCCGTCTTCGGTAGTTCATCTGGCACGCCGGGCGAAGGTGTTGATGTCATGGTTTCAGGTACCAAGAAGGTTGATCTGGGCAAGTTGAACAAAGATAAGACCGAAGTAAAGGGAACAACCCTGAACTATGTGGTCAAAGACGGAATTCCGCAATTCGACGACGGCGACCACCCAAACCAAGGCCAAGTCCAGGCCTTCAACATCACCACGGATGAGTTCAACGCTTCCCAGGCGAAAAAAGGTCTGTTTGCTCCATATATTTGCCACAATATACAAAAATCTGATTGACAATTTCACAGATCACTTCTTCATCGGTCTTGCCGGATCAGCTCAGGGCATCGGCCCCAATGCCGGCCCCTGCGCCATTTTCACGCCTGAGCCCAACGCGGATTATCAGATCCAGCCGTCATCCAAGTTCTACGTCGCTTTTGGTGACTTTAAAGAGGGCGAGATCATCGATTATGTAAAGAAGTCAAAGAATGCTTGCTTGGTCGACTTTACCAAACTTGACCATGCGGGCACAACCGATGTCGTCATCAACCACGATAGTGACAACATCATGACTATCCAGGCTGATTCCTAGTTTTCACAGTAGTCAATCGTGCGTGAACAGTTAATCATCCATAGTTTGATCTCTAAGTTAAATAGATAATCCGCTTTTTATTTGTGTCGCGCATTCACCTCGAGACTGGGCTGAATCACTATGCCGATTTACCAAACTTGTGAGGCATCTAACAACACTACTACTGAACTATGGAATATGCAGTAAACTGAGTGAACTTAAAAATACTCGTGTCTAATCCTACGTCAACGCTATCATAGAAACATCCCCATGGTAACTCGATAACCATCAGTAATGACGGAGTGCTTAGATACTTCCCAAATGCGTTGGCATAGGAATTATCTGCCGGGGTTAGTGAGCTGAGGGAGTGGTATTCGGCCGAACAATAGAATGCTGATAAGATAACGCCTCCGCAAACGATGGATCAGGGACCCTGTAACACGACTGTCCCCACGCGTTTGTTGCTTGGATCTGCAGCTTCATGCAGGATCGTTTGATAGGAGCTTAGATAAGGCCTTGATAACACTCAGAGTGCCTGAGGGCAGCTAGCATGGTGGCATCGGAAAAACGGAAATCGCGCATCGCGCGAGACATATAGATATTGACAACTCTACATTTGAATCGCTAAAGCGGCGCCAACACATCAATTCTGTTTTCTATTTCGTGCAAAACCAAATTTCATCCTCTCTTTCTTGAAGACGCCTGGAAAAAGAGCAGTTCCCGTATATTGGCCAATTAGAAAAAAAATCACTTCAAATATGTCACCCGGCCGTCTAGCATCTGAGTCGACCTTTGAGATCAAGGAGCTGAAGAAGAGTGCAAATGAGAAATACAACTTTGGTGCAGTGATTGAAGACCTCGATCTTGGAAACATGAGTGGTATGATAAGGGTGTATTGATAAAACTATTGAGACGATCTAATGATTGTATCTAGATGCTGACTTAAAGGCGTTGTCTGATGCCATTTGGACACACAAACTCATAGTTGTAAAGGGTCAGAAGAGCCTTGCACCTATCAAGCAGTGGGAGCTCGTTACTCGATTCGACCCCAAAGCTCCACAAGTTCACTCTCATGGCGACGTAAAAACATTTAGCAAGCAGGGCGGGCTGCTGTCAGTATGTTCAACCTGGTAGAGATCAGATGCAACGCTTCTCTAACTCAGGATTCAGAAAGGGAGAGACGTCCTGGGTATACCCAGTGCAGAAAATGTCCGTCTCATTGGGAAGGGCTTTCAAGGAGAAGACCACTATGGACTTAGAGACGTCACACTCAAGAAAGGGATTCTTCACGCATGGCACAATAACACTCCCACAGACGAAGAATACGAAGCCGGCCATACCCGTTTCCAACGCTGGCACATTGACGCACCCCTCTACGCCCGCGATCCAGCCTGGTTCACAACGCTCCGGTGCATCCAACGGCCCACAGCTCCCACTCTGACCATCCACTGGGACGACGGTAGCGGCCAAACCCTGGAAACAGAACCCGGTCTCACCGCCTTCATAAGCAACGTACAAACCTACAACATGATGACCCCAGAAGAGAAGAACCTCGCAGATCACTCCTGGATCGAATACGCCCCGCACCCCTACCAATGGATGAGCGACTGCAAAGGCCACCCCAACGGCCTCGGGGTCGTTAGTCAAGGCAAAGAGAAACCCCTCGCGGACCTCCCCCCTTACGACGAAAAACACGTAAAACGCTACCCAATGGTCTGGCTCAACCCCGTCACCCACGAGCGCGCCTTCATGGTCCACGGCATCTGCGTGCGCCGCGCCTTTTTCCGCTCCAGTCCGCACGAAGAACCGACTGTAGTCGATGACGTGGCTGCGATACGCGACTGGCTGCGGCCGATCCAGGAGCGTGTGTTGAAACCCGAGTATGTGCTGTTGCCGAGGGTGGAGGAGGGGGATGTGATTATATGGGCGAATTATCAGCTGTTTCATTCGGCGGTGGATTATCCGGATCATTGGGGGGTTAGGAGTATGCATCAAGCGAATATCGGGGCGAGTGAGGGGCCGGTTGGGCCGGTGCCTGTTCCGGGTGTTGCATGATGGGGATGTCTTTCATATGGCGGGTGATTCATGGTGTGGAGTTCCGTTTAGTGTGCTGGATGTAGGTGTGAGGTTTCATACTGTGAATTTTTCATATGATATGCTCGTTATATATTCCGACGCTAAAGGCGAATCACCAACGACTAGTCCTTTGAGGGCCGTTTGGGAGCTGCACAAGAATTGCACCACGCAAGCCTCACGTCAAGTTCGCATCATTGGCTGTTCATGTATGGCCTTCTTTGCATTCTTTGATGCACGTAGTATCTTCTCAAGACGTCACAGAGGTTTTCGATACCAATAAATCCTATCAGAGGGGTGATTACGAGTCGTGGAATTTGGATGTTCTGGTGGCGCTTCGTCAGCATTTCCTCTCGCACAGCCATCGGATTTTCCGATTGTACCCCACGCGATTGGCAAGGGTCAAGGTATAACACACTAGACATAGTGTCTCTACTATTTTTCGAATACCATGATGTCAGGGGGACGTACAGACGTGAACACGAGTTCGTTAGAAAAGAGCACGTGTAAGGGTAATTACAAGACATAGCTCAATGAGCTACGTGTAGAAAATAGATAGCAGGTGTAAACGAATTCTAAACGTGTCCAAGCGGGCGCTCGCTACGCTGTGCTATAAGATTCGGGCTAGTAATCATGGGAGGCGTAAGGTTACACGTGACATATAGCTGCGGCCTAGGGTTCTATACTAAACACAAGTGCTACAATCACGTAGTCGAGAGCGCATTCGAAAAGGAATCTCGAATCAAGAAATTCCACTATCGGAAACTGGTCTAAGCTGGGATATTGTGGATAATTGAAGATGTCGGATTGTCCGGCAACATCTAAAAGCTGAAATCCGGATTTCCCGACATCTCCAAATATCGATTAGTCCGCAATTAACCAGAAATTCAAAAGCTCACACCTCACGATGCCATTGTACAGTTTTCACAATACTCTAATCGACAATCATATCTTGAGTTGAACTCGGTTGGGCTACAAAGATGGCACTCTTATCGAGTTTGTTGTATAACAATCTCAGAATGAATACATTTCAGTGTACACTCGCAATTCTCAGTGTACTATTTTTGCTCTTTACATTTCGGATCATCTACAATCTCTTCTTTTCTCCCCTGGCTCGGATCCCAGGACCATTCTGGGCTCGGATTACGGATTTATGGCACGTGCGTCTAATCCGTACATGTAGCGAACATTCTGCATTGCATGATTTGCATGCGCGTTATGGCCCGCTCGTTCGCATAGGCCCGTCGAAGTTGTGCGTTCGTACCTGCCGTCAAGTTTTGAATCGCTAACTCATACGAAATGACGCGGTCAGGAGTGTTACAGATGCCACTGCTTTTCGCAAAATTTACAACGTTGCGGCGCCGTTTCCGAAGACCGATTACTATCAACCATTCCGCGTGCCCGGTCCAAAAGTTGACATCTTTGTTGAGAAAAACGAAAGTGTCCACGGTAAATTAAGGAGGCAGTATTCAAATTTGTACAGTGCTACTGGGCTGAGAGAATTGGATGGAAATGTGGATGATTCAATCAGAAACTTTATCGCTCAAATACGAAAAACAGAAGGAAAAAATATTGATTTGGGGAAATGGTTTGAAAGGCTTATGTTTGGTATTACACTTTTTCTAAGTGCTAATTCGATACAACTAACGCCCCGCAGATTGTATGTGTGATATGACCTTTGGACAAAATCAGGACTATATCGGTAGTTGTTCTGAAGATGAGCCTTTCTACGCACTGGCACAATTCCTTCAGCGGGCTCATCTCTACGGAATGACACCAGCATTGTTCTACGTCTCAAAAGCTAAGAAATTCATCACCGGAAAGTTCTTTCCTCAAGCAAACACGCCAGCTGGGGTGGACCAAACGATGGAAACATTATTCCAGGCCCTGAAAGATACAAGCAGCACCAAGCAGGGACCAAATCAACGGAATCTCGCATCAAAATTATTGGCAGTGCAGTCTACCAAGGGGTCTGAGATATTCGCAGATGAGGAACTGGCACATATCATCGATTTCGGGCTGAAAGCTGGCGGTACCGATGGTGGCGCTTTGTTGAACTCTATCTTCTACCACCTCATCCACAACAGAGATAAGCTCGATAAACTCATGCAGGAGCTTCATCAGCATGTGAATGACAGGAAATTGGATATCGTTTGCACTTCGCAACAGGCCGCTGCATGCTCTTATCTAAATGCGGTTATCCAAGAATCGCTACGAGTGCTTCCCAGCATTGGAGGCATCTTACCTCGAGAGGTACCGAAAGGTGGAGCGGAAATACTCGGCCATCACGTGCCAGTAGGGGTATGTAGTGTCGGTATTCTATTCTCTGCGTTCACTGTGCTTACAAGTAGGGTTTGCAGGTAACTATCGGCGCTCCAGCGTACGCTATGCATCGTTTGTCGGAGGTTTTTGGTCCCGAACCGACATCTTTCATACCCGAAAGGTGGTTAGAACGTGGCCAACCAAATATGTGTAAGTTCCTTTCTGAATATTACGGTTCACTTCGGCGTTTGACTTCCTGATTCTAGCTCGATTTTCTATGGAATTTGGTCTCGGATCCCGGACATGCCTCGGTAAAAGTATGTTGGAAAATACCTTTCTCTTACATCTGGCCGCCACTTACCGACGATCTTCAGACCTTGCGTGGCAGTTATTAAGAAAGGTATGTCGTTGTTAAACAAAGAACGGGCTTAGAAATAAGATTGATGTTACTCTTAGATTGTACCATCTCTTCTCCTATCTTTAGATTTCCAAGCCCCCGAGCCAAATGTACACTGGACACTTGTTTCAGGGTAAGTAACATATTCTATTGATAAAAATCTATACTTATCAAGTTAATAGAGCCGGGCTTCACTCGTACAATTTCTTTGCACGAGTTCAAAAGCGAGAAGGGGATGTATAGAGCATACTCCAAATTTTGTGCACTAAGTAAGCAGCTAACACGAATAAATGGTTCTCACTACATTTGTCGTACTCTACTTATCTCTATGATATTTGAGCTAATCACCATTCTCTCATATTTATTAAATATATATATACAACAACTGGAGGAGGCCTTGCAAGGCACTATAAACAACTCACCGGGCCAAGAGACTGGCACAAGAATACCAGAGCTGCACACCAGAGCTTCTAATATCCTCGCCCAGTTCATATCTAACTATATTACTATCCGCTATACATGCTATAGGAGTTTCACTGTAACACTTTGCATTTTCCTGGTTTTCGAGCTTAGTGCGTCCGACTTCGTCCGGAATATCCAGGATATTCTTGTTGGACGGAGTTAGTTTCGGTACTGTCCTATGCAAGGATCTACCACATCTTGCGACAAAATCAAGAGCTCCACACCAGCTGTACCTTTCATGTAACCGATATAACCAGAAGATCAAGATATGTGGCTATTGACGACTCCATAACCAATCGGTAACAGGAGATATACAGAGCCTAGCATATAGGTGGGTAACCTTTTAACCGTTTTTAGGAAGATTTACACCGCTGGAAGAGATCGTCATTTCCCGGTTATATCGGTTGCATCAGAGCATACCGTGCGTTCATGATGCCACTACGTATTCAGTGACCGGATTCTTTCAGTCTCCGAATCTAGTGCGGGAACTGGTGCTATTGGGAATTCATAGGTTCCGAAGGAAAGAATGGATTTGTAAAGCTTGCCAAGCTTGTGATCGCAATCACTTTCAATCTCTTGCGATCTTTACTGGTACATATAGAAGTACCGGGAAGCAGTTGTGAAGCTTATCCTCAGCAAGTACATCCCGTTCTTACTTCAAACTCTTCACTCAAACCGTTTCAAATTCAACTTTTTCAACGCACCTCCAAAATGTCTGCGCTTACTGCACAGGATCTCTCAAAGAACTTGCACACCCTTGACAGAAGGCTAGATACGCCCAGTTTCGTCCAGACAGTGCACAGAACGACCTACAGAGCCATAGACCCTGCCCGCTCTGACCTCTCAGCTTCAGGGAAAACAGTTGTTGTGACTGGAGGCGCCACTGGCATTGGATTCGGGATCGCTCAACACTTTGCTGCTGCGGAGGCTTCTACCATTGTGCTTGTTGCCAGAAGGGCAAACACCCTGGAAGAGGCAGCTAAAGCTATCAGCCAATCGTATCCTAAAACCCAGGTCCTTACGTATTCCGTCGATATCATGGATAGTAAAAGCGTCGGAAATATGTTTGCGTCGGCCGTTGATGCGGCAAAGACTCATGCTGCGGACATACTTGTAACGTCCGCAGCCTATATTCATCCTCCAAATACAGTTGTCGGGATAGATCCTCCTTTTTTCGAAACCTGCTTCTCAACGAACGTTTTTGGCAATATGAATCTCGTCCGCCATTTCCTCAGAGTTCCATCATCTCATAAAAAGACTGTGATCGATGTGTCTTCGAGCGCATCACATCGCATCAACCCAGCGATCTCTGCCTATGGGGCTAGCAAAGGAGCCTTCACTTTCTGTAAGCGGACCCGCAGTCTTGTCATTGAATTGCTCAACAAATTGGCGGCTATAAAACACCTAACACACCTTGAATATTTTGCTAACAGTACCCTACTACGATAGTGATGCGCCACCTACAGTCTGAGAATCCAGATATCAGAGTCCACTCATTCCAACCTGGGACAGTTTTTACACCTGCTAGCCAAGGATTCGGCGTCACGAAAGAAATGTTCGAACCCATCGCGGATGACGTATCGCTTCCAGGTTCTTTCGCAGTCTGGTTAGCGAGTCCAGAGGCTGAATTCACGAAGGGTCGGTTTCTGCATTCTAAATGGGATGTTGAAGATTTGGTAAAAAACAAGCACGTATTCGTGGAAGATCCGACATTTTCCACGGTCGAGTTGAGACTATGAGGGTTGTACCGAATTAGTAATAGTGCATTCCTAGATAACCATTGGTGAAAGTCTCAATCTCGTTTATCATAGTAATCCAGCTAGTATTACAGAGATCACTTGGCTGGGGAACATTGTTGATAGAAGGGTATTGGATAAAAGGACTGTCTTTTTACAAGAACTATATACTATAAGAATCAGAGTAGTCATAAAAGGTGTATCGCTATACTGTGATGGATACCGCGAAAATCGATATGTCATCGCCAAGTCTTTGGTGGGCTAACTAGAAAGCAAAAGAGAACTTACTCTTCCACTCTTCTATGACATTTGATACACATCCTGTTTTGTGATTAACCTTTTAGTATCTCTATGGTCACTATGATCTGTGATTCTGGGTGTTGCGGCTCGCCCAAGGCCACTCCTACCGTCGCGCGCATACCAACTCTGCCATTGGTTGATAGAGGCGCAGATAGTTGCTGTGAGTCCCAAAGCGACTTTATGGCCAGCTCTACCAAAAATTGCGGAGACGAATGCTGTTCATCTTCGCACCAACATTCGAATACTAAAGAAGGCAATTCCTTTGTTGGCGCAACCGAAAAGACTCCAAATGAGGGCGACTCCTGCTGCTCTAAGCCTGCCAACATTGAGCCACAGTGCCGAGAGCGTTCCAACTGCTGCGAGGGGAGATCTTTGCCTTGTTGCGATTCATCCTGTATCGACCGACTTGCTCTCCGCAAGTGTACCGCTGAGTGTAAATCCCCATCCCATGCCCTACCATTCCACTACTGATATATGCATTTTATAGCTAACAGAACACCCGATCGACCCTCGGATTGCGATGGAGGAAAGGAAGGCAAGGCGTGTCGGAAACACGTCCGCGGGGCCTACGAACAGTATCAGTCCAAACTGGAAGGGCTAGGCTGTATCTGCCACACGCTGCTCACTCTTGGCCAGGATTCTTGCTGTACGCCGCCACGACGATCTTCGTTGGAGAGTGATCAGGCGAAATTAGGTGATTCAGCCACGTGTTGTACATCTGCCGATTTTGACGGTGTGTCTAAGGCGGACGCATGTATATCTACTGCAAAGCCGCGCCCCAGGTCCACTAAAGGATGCTCCACTATCAACGCTACCTCCTGTACCAGTGCTTGTTGTGGAACCACAAAACCTTCGGTGGCTAATACTCTCACTAAATGCGCCGATACTTGTTGTGACGACAAGAAATCTTTCCCGGCAGTATGCGCTACTGCCTGCTGCAATGAAAAGAAGACAGTAACACAGGAAAGGGAAGTCAGGCCCGACCCAACCCTTAATATGGACCTGGAAATGGGCTTTTCTGGATTGGAGTATGTGATCCTCAGCATCTCGGGGATGACTTGCACTGGATGCGAAACCAAATTATCCCGTACTCTGGCAACACTTCCCGCAGTCACCAATTTGAAGACTAGCCTGGTCCTTTCGCGGGCGGAATTTGACCTCGATACCAGCTCTACTTCCGTTGCCGATGCAATTAAACATCTCGAGAGAACGACCGAGTTTAAGTGCGAGCGCGTCACTCACCAAGGTTCCAGCCTCGATCTCGTTTGTCGTGGTGATCCAGCCGATATTGTCAAAGGCGATTGGCCAGACGGTGTCATTGACGTGAACGTGGTAGACAAGAAGACCGTTCGTGTCAATTTTGACGCCAAAACCATCGGCTCGCGAGATCTTGTCGAAAAGGGCTGGCCCTACTGTCTGCAACTCGCCCCGCCTCGCGCCGATCCTACCCTAGACGCCAGTGCTAAACATGTCCGCAAGGTCGGATACATGACCTTGTTATCCATTATCCTGACCATTCCCGTTCTAGTACTGGCGTGGGCTCCACTTCCAAATAAAGAAGATAGAAAGATCCTGTTCGGTTCTATTTCCCTTGCTCTCGCTACCATGATTCAATTTGTGGTTGCTGGGCCTTTCTATCCTAAAGCGCTCAAAGCATTGGTCTTCTCGAGAGTAATTGAGATGGATTTGCTTATCGTTTTGAGTACCAGCGCCGCATACATCTTCTCCGTCGTGGCGTTCGGCTATCTCATTGCGCACAAGCCACTATCCAGCGGTGAATTCTTTGAAACTAGCACATTGCTAGTTACGCTCATCATGATTGGTCGCTATATTGCTGCGTTGGCACGGCAAAAGGCTGTCGAATCCATTTCGATTCGCTCGTTGCAAACATCGACTGCTACCATCATAGATAGAGATGAGGTTGAGAAGGAAATAGATGCCAGACTACTTCAGTATGGCGATGTTTTTAAAGTAACTCCCGACTCCAGGATTCCGACCGATGGGACCGTCATCTCTGGCTCTTCTGAGATTGATGAATCTATGATGACTGGCGAATCAAGACCTATCGAAAAGTTCAAGGGTTCGTCTGTCATTGCTGGATCTATTAACGGATCAGGAGTTCTAACCGTTCGGCTCACCCGAATTCCTGATGACAACACCATCAGTACTATTGCCGGAATGGTCGACGAAGCAAAGCTGTCTAAGCCAAAAGTTCAGGAGATTGCTGACAAAGTGGCAGCCTGCTTTGTTCCTGTTGTTGTCTCAATCACAGTCGTTGTGTTCTGCATCTGGATTGCTATAGGCATCACCGTTCAAAACAGATCCGGGTCTGAGGCTGTTATTCAAGCCATTACATATGCTATCGCAGTACTGATCGTGTCTTGTCCCTGCGCTATTGGTCTTGCTGTCCCAATGGTAATTGTCGTTGCAACTGGTGTTGCCGCAGAGAGAGGCGTTATTTTCAAATCTGCCGATGCTATCGAAATCGCGTACAAGACCACTCATGTTGTTTTCGACAAAACCGGGACGCTGACTCAGGGTAAGCTTACTATCGCTCAAGAAGAGTACCCCGACACTTCTCCTAGTACAAAATCTCTGTTATTGGGCCTGATCGGGAGCAACAAACATCCGGTTTCTCTTTCAGTTGCAAGTCACCTTAAAGCAAAAGGAATCATAGCCATGCCAGTATCAGACCCTAGGAACATAGTCGGCAGAGGTGTCGAAGGCGCTTTTGAAGGTCGCACTCTCCGTGCAGGTAATTCTAGATGGCTCGGCTTTTCGGACGATCCACTGGTTCAGTCCATTATATCCCAGGGTTACACTGCCTTTTGCTTTACAATGGACGGTTCCCTCGCTGCCGTGTTCGGCCTTGAGGACTCTCTGCGAGCGGATACTCTTTCTACCATCACCAAGCTGCAGCAAAACCAGATAACGGTTCATGTCCTCTCTGGTGATGATGATGGTGCCGTCAGAGCGGTCGCATCTCAACTGCAGATTCCCAATTCGAATGTGCGATCCCGCTGCACTCCGACGGACAAGCAATCTTACATCAAGGAACTCCTCGCCACATTTGACCCACGCGGACCGAAAAAGAAAGCGAGAGGGCCCGTTGTCATGTTCTGTGGCGATGGAACTAACGACGCCGTCGCTCTTGCCCAGGCCACCATCGGCGTACATATGAACGGAGGCACTGACGTCGCTAAATCCGCCGCAGATATTGTTCTCATGCGACCGAGTCTGTCCGGCATTCTCATCGCGATAACTGTCAGCCGAAAATCAGCCCATCGGATTGCCTTCAACTTCGGCTGGAGTTTTGTGTACAATATATTTGCTATCCTTCTTGCTACCGGTGCCTTTGTGCATTTCCATATTCCGCCAGAGTTTGCAGGGCTGGGTGAGCTGGTTAGCGTTTGTCCGGTGATTGCAGCAGGCGTTCTGCTGAGGTCGGCAAGGATTTAGTCAGCATGTCTTTTGCATACTGCTAGCACTCCTCCACCATCAATAATCATCCGCAACCACATGGCCTTGCTGCCTACCATTTCTACATCGAATTTGTCATGCCATGGCAATGATGGCTCAAATTCACTTATGCCAACTCTTTTTCGTTCCCTGTTGCTTTTCTCTTCAACTTTCGTTTTCTTAATCACTATACAAGATAAACTCCTAACCTAGCCCTGACTCCTCAATCCAGCATAACTTCATGGTGGTCACTAGCTCTATAAGATATATGTCAGCTCTCCAGTAGAGTCACAGGTTGATGCAATATGTTTTGCGCATGAGGCTGGCTAAGCGACTCACGTTTTCGTCGTTCGCTTCTACACTATTCGGCCGTATTAAGAGAAGCACTATCGGCACTTTTGATACCGGGGTTTTTTATCCTCGGCAAACGCAACAAATCAGGGCTACAGCTCATAGTATAAATGCAATTATGCAAGCTATAGCATCTGATTTGTCACATTGAGACTTTTGAAGTAATGTTACCCCTCATAGTCATCCACGCTCAATCTATTTTATATCATGTGATTACTTCGATAGAAATTATGATAATGTGAGTTATGAGAAGGCCCATACACTCAAATGAATCTTTCCAAAGACATACTTGAGTTCTGTCAAAGTAGTTTTCATGTTCCGCGATAGGCCCTTCCTAGATAGTTTTGATACTAAGAATGTCTGGTCGTCTCTGTATAATTTCCATCCGCACAACTTCCAGTCAACGGTGAAGTCACGGCATTATAACACGCTACTGAGGTAATTATTGCAGCTTTAGCATTGTAATCAGACTGTTCTAGAGGGTTTACAGATACGTAATCCGACTAACCTGAAGAATCTCTATTCTCATAAAGTAGGTCCTTGCGAAGTCTTTTGTTATTATGCCTCACTCTGGCAGGCTGTGTTGTGGCCTGTCATTCTTTAAAAAGAATAATAATATAAACCATTATACGCCAAACAGATACAAGCATGTCAAATCATACGTTACGCCCATGCTGAGACGGTCTGGGTCTTTGTTTTTCTAAGCTAGCGTCTCGGTACTACACGGGCACTAAAATCTCACTCACTCCAGCCAAGAGTAAGAGCAGCTAACGTAGCTAGAAGTACGTAGAAGCAAAGCTGGACTTTCTCTCGGTACTATCCATAGTGGCTTGTTATTGTATTTGATTTTTTGCATTTTCTTACTGGTTACTAAAAATAGGAAAATTCAAGCATAGCAACGATTAGTTGATGCGCATTGCGTGCAATCCTAGTTTACCAAACAATATCAGATGACGCAGTTATCGTTGACACTGTGTAATAATAGTCTGTACGAAGAACGAGACAAGTTGATTATGCGTGGATTTCATGCTTGGTTTTGTTGTTCAATCGTTGTTCACAGACGGCAGTCTCCAATCTTACTGCAAGGAACGCCTGTTGAATATCACAGAATCGTCTACATCCTCGCAAACAGCTTGTGATAGTTTAGTTCTTGGTAAAATCAGTGTAAATCAGTTTACCATACAATGCTTCTTGAAGCAATGCACAGTGGTCGTGACTGTGCAGGGACACTAGGTTGATCCTTGGAAACGCTTCAGCTATACGCCGCTAGTGCACCAGACTACGATAAACGCCGGCTTGACAACGGTGGGATGGCCCAAGGCTCTGGTTCCATCTTGATTGTTCCTCGTGCACACATTGTATATTGTACTCTTCGTATTTCACAGCGTTGCTGGCTTGATGGTGATGTGGAACAGTCGTCAGCTCTGGGAGACAGGCCAAGGCGGATCTGAGCATCAACACATCTCGCTTCCAAACCACGTCCCGACGGGCGCATCCGCGTCTGACTACAGCTGTCAGACACCTCGTGCGCAATTCAGCAAGGGTGGATCGTGATATCTTGGCATCGGATGTTGCAACGTGCAGCCTAAAATACAAACCCTTGGCAACGAGCCGGAAGGGATAACACAGCCACATATCACTGCCAAGCCAGTCTCATGGTACCTGTCGGAGCGCTTAGCTCCCCCGCATATAATTTGTCCGCGTGGCGGGGCTTCGATAAAGACCTTATTAATTTATGGCGCGGACGTATTATCACAAAAAGCCTAGTACGCTTAAAAGGCCCGAATCGGGGGTTCCAACAAACGATTTACTCCGAGCTTTCCATTACCCCTACCATTTAACGGTGTTGGACATTTGCTTTTCGTTTCTCCTTGAAAGCCGCCACCCCTTCCCGGCAATCCTCAAGCGAGAAGCTGCTGTAGTACAATGCACGCTCAATCTCTAACCCTGTCTTCAAGGTTGTCGTCTCCGCTGCTTTCTGTCAACTTCCTAGCCTGGGGATACGGGCGTACAGACAATTCTCACCTGCTAGAACAGCTTGTTTAGCTAGGCCAATTGCTGGCGCTGAAAACGATGCAATAGTCCGTGCCATTGCTGTTGCCACCTCCAATACGTCTTCTCCGTTGGGAACAGCCCTATTCACAACGCCTAGACGCTCCATCTCCGTTGCCGAGGTGGTTGCACCGGTTAATATAAGTTCCATTGCCTAGTGAGTTAATACGAACGCTGCTCAACAGAAGGAAAATGCTAGCATAATATTGCCTAGCCTACGAATTGGGAACATACCTTCTGCTTTCCAATCGTCTTGGTGAGTCTGAATGAGGTCAATACATGTCAGCCAGAAGACGTAATTCGCTCTCACCTTTGCGTGCCACCCGCTCCCGGTATCGTGCCAAGGGTGATTTCTGGGAAACCAAATCGCGCATCTGCTGTTGCGTAAACCATGTCACACTGCACGTCATTAGCGCCCGCTCCAAAGCACACGACTCCAACAGTAAGCGATTACTCAGAATCGCTATCAAGCCAATCGGGCATTGGTGGAATGCACGGGGCAATTCGTCCTTACCATAAGTGCGAGTTCAAAGCCACCGCCTAACTAGTACGGGCTGTCAGCATGCCTGTTAAGTGACGTGGGGGATAACCGGCTCACTGCAAAGCCCCTCACGGCTGCCAGAATAGGCTTCCGAAAACTTGAGAATGCTTCATCGAGGTCTTTGAGCCATCCCACACGGGTCCTGCCGACGGCATGATAGGTCAACGGAAGCTCCTTTTCCGCTCCATAGTTGGGTATACTTACGCCTCAGCTGTCGTAAGCTTCGCCAGTTCAGTTAGATCTGCGCCAGCTGATCATCGTGTCAATACCCACGCATCTCTCTGTATAAGGACCGATCTCAACATACCACAGAATGGGCCAGAGCTGGTCAAGACGGCAGCGAAGATCGTGGGGTTGCGATCAATTTGACGCAACGCCGCAATCAGCTCATTCATCAAAGCCTGACACAATGCATTCCTCTTTTTCGGTCTGTTCAGTTCCAGAATGGCGATACCTTCATCCTTGATGGTCACAATCAGACTCGGCGATTCTGCGTTCGAGAGGCTCATGGCTTCTAGTTGGTTCGGTCGTTAACGTGAGTTTCGGATTCGTTTAGCAAAATGTGGCGCTTGGTCTGTACTTGGATTTTGTTTTTTTTAACCGTTGAGACGATAAGAAAT
This sequence comes from Bipolaris victoriae FI3, assembly GCF_000527765.1. Lineage (NCBI taxonomy): Eukaryota > Fungi > Ascomycota > Dothideomycetes > Pleosporales > Pleosporaceae > Bipolaris > Bipolaris victoriae. Next base: position 26,938 of record NW_014575344.1, on the reverse strand, counting down.
TTTCCAAGTTATCAAGAATCCTTCTTTCTTGTATCATTGGGCAATCATGGTTCACGGAGTTGGATTTATACTAAACACTGGGGCTCTTTGAGAGAGCATAACTAAGTAGGCAGATCAAACTTGGCTAAGGATCAAAATTACAGTGAGATTGACTTCTAGTCCCCACGTGGTCCAGCCCGGCTCCACCTCTATAGGTGCCATGCTTGGTACTGCACAAAATCACCAGCCCACAGCTGCGTGGGCGTAGCCGTATGCATTACCCGTTTTTTTGAGGTACTTGGCTGGTTTCATATACCACGCGGCCAGTTTCATCTATTGCCCACACTAAAAAAGCATTTCTGCTGCATGATTCGTCCAAGGCCGTCCCCTGCTACCCAACTCCATATTTACAAGTCAACCTGATATGGTTTCTACCGCCGCTCTCCGCCCCTGGACCCCCACCCCCTTTATTTAAGAGAGTTCTGCAAGTAGCAAGTCCGCTCATGCTTCGGGGCTACGCGATTAACCGGCCAACAAAACCGAGGCAATCGCTTAGCATGCCATCTCACGACGATCGGATCCGACCGGATAGATGGTACTGTATGGTATTATATCCATGGTCCGTAAGACGACCAGGTCAAAAAACGATCACTAACGCATTGACAGATCGAGCGTTGGTAATTAGGGGCAGGGCCACGAAAGCCCCAGCGATTTAGTTTCAGGGTGCAGCCGCACATGGCCTCGCTTAGACCCCATTGCAGGTATGCACCCCACTTGACGTAAGTGGGTACATGGTTCCCCCTGTAACATTTCGGCTGTCACATCCTAACCGGAAGGTAACCTTAGCTTCGGGTCCTCCTCACGGAGTAAAACAAGGCCTGCCTTGGGAACACGCATCTGTAAATTGCCACCTGAATAACGGCTGAAGCTACCTCTAGGAACATCCAGTCATGTCACTCAAACCGCACCATTGCAGTGGCTCAGAGCATTGTGCATACGCAGTCCGTCCTTGTGAAGGTTGTTTTAGTGGCCCCGCATCAGTTTCGTTTTGTGTTTGGCGTCCTGATTGTAGACTCTTTTCTACTTTCAGCCACCAATCCGCAGGTTCCTAACTTTTTCTTGACATTGAACCGGCGCATAGCACGAATCCGCCCTGGTGGAGGTCGTCCGAGAACGTTCGCCTGATATTAACTGTCCAAGACATTTTCATAGTGTCTCGATAACACACCCCAGAAACTTCAGTGCAGTCCTCACCTGGCAATTTACGGTCAAATTTTGCGTCATATAGCATGATCACATGGAAATCCCTTGTGGATCCAAGGTATTGCCACCCACAGGTGTATACGAGTAGGATCATGCTCCGATTCTACTTGCCGTGTCTGAAACGTCCCCCCGTTAATACAAAAGGGAGGGCGCTGGCAACAACATGAAGATTTCAATAGCATGAGAACTCTCTATTCCTCTATTCTAATTCATTAATTTCTCAACATGAAGACGAACAATTGCTTTGAGGCAATGTCATGCCTCCCTGAGGAGGATCGCAGACGGATATCTAGCTTTGGTCAAGGACCAACTGTCCCAGTCCCACATTCCGTGGTTCATGAGGCATTCGAAAGAATTGCTGAAACTCATCCACATACGGTTGCCGCAACCTTTGGTGGTAAATCACTAACATACCAGCAATTGGATGAAGCAGCAAACCAACTCGCCAATCGTCTCATCCATGCAGGATTGAAGCCGAGACAACGAGTATGCCTTGTTGTGCAACGCTCGTTTGAGATGCTGGTTGGTATCTTTGCCATTCTGAAATCAGGATGTCAATATGTACCAGTCGATGGTGGAGTGGCATCAGAGGTTGCACTGACACACATCCTTTCCGACTCTGGTGCAACTTTCATTCTATGCCTTCCCAAATTTTTCGAACGAACACAAAAGGTTGCCAAACAAGGTGCAGTGATTGTCGCTTTGGAAGCGAACGTTGCTGCCTCCTTTCCCTCGACACGCCCATCAGTCCCAGTTTCCCGCCATGATGGTGCATATGCGATTTACACATCCGGTAAGTTAACGCACTATACAAGCCAATCATTGCTTACCATCTCTATTTAGGCAGTACCGGTACACCCAAGGGTGTCGACGTTGCGCATTCAAATGTCACAAACGCTTTGTTGTTAAACCCAGCGCGACTTGACATTACCGTGGGGTCCAAAGTTGCACAAGTACTCAACATTGCATTCGACATGGGTAAGCTCCATAGAAAATTTCCAAGAAAATTTCCAAGAAAATTACCTAACAAGTAACCAGGTGCATGGGAAATACTGGCATGTCTTATGAATGGTGGTACCCTATACTTGCGGGGGTCAGACTGGACAGCCACGCTCCGTGAGGTAAGCGCTTCCGTTTAGCCACCAAATCTGACCAATCACCTACTAACCGAGCCATAGGTGGATACACTTATTTCCACCCCATCCATCCTGTCAAAGTACCGTCGACAGGCTTTTCCAAACATCAAATATGTCGTGACAGGCGGTGAGCCTTGCCCAAAAGCGTGAGTTTTCTTTCTTCGAAGCTATCTACGAACGATTTTAACGGTTAATTAGACTGGCTGATGAGTGGGCTGAAAATGCATGCTTCTACAACATTTGTGGGCCAACGGAGATTACCATTCTTAATTCAGCACATCGACATACCCCAGGCCAGTTTTTGTCCATTGGAAAGCCATTGCCCAACACGACATGCTACCTTCTCGACGCAGACGAGCAACCGGTTCCTGTGGGAGAAAAGGGAACCATGTGGGTTGGTGGAGCTGGTGTGACTCGAGGCTATATCAATTTGCCTGAACTTACTGCTCGTCGTTACAAGCATGACAAATTCGTCAATGATGGGTATGTTTCATGGACTATCTTTCGTATCACATTGTACTTACACAGCGCAGATCACGAATGTTCAACACCGGTGATATCGCACGGTGGAACGAAGATGGTTCGCTTGATATGCTCGGTCGTGAAGATGACCAAGTGAAGATCAAGGGTTTCCGTGTTGAACTTGATGGAATCACAGCCGTCGTTGAGGTGAATAGCCCCTATTTTGAACATTTTATGAGATTGCTAACGGAATTAGTCGTTCCAAAACGTGAGACGAGGTGCAGCACTGCTCGTCGAGAACGCGCTCTGTGCTTTTTATGCCACAGAGGGTTCAGTTGACGAAGAAGATCTCAAAATTTTCACCCAGAAGCATCTTCCTTATTACTCTGTTCCAGAGAAATGGGTCAAGGTCGACTCCATACCACTTACAAATAACGGCAAAGTCGATCGAAAAATTCTCAGAGAACTCGCTTCTGCCCAGCCTAGCCACACACCCAAGAGCGAGAAGTCTACAGAAACTCTCAAGCCGAACACAGTCAGTGTCAATGTGGAGACCTACTCTTCTGGTGGATCTTCCACTGCCTCTCTCAAGGATCCAGAGAAGATGGCTGTCATCATTACTAGCGGCGATTCTGAGGGAACCAGCTCTTCAGTGGATCTGGCTGAAAAGCTACCAGAAGCCCTGCCACCGAAGAACAGTTACCACGGTCTACGCTGGGTTCGACATCGCGGACTTATTCTTTACCGCCGCTTCCTGTCTGTCGTCATACTGGCGAACATCGGGGTGGCTGTATTTCTTCTGCACCGCAGGATTGGACAAAACAGGGACATTCTCGCCAACTTGTCTCTAGCCACAGCTGCCAATCTCGTCGTAGCTGTCCTCATGCGCTCGGAGCCAGTCGTCAACCTTCTTTTTACCGTTTTTTGCTCTGTTCCGGTAAGCAATCGCTGTATATCATGGACTTATGAAATGATGACTGACTGTAATTCTCAATATACAGACCTTCTTTCCTCTAGCTATACGACGCCAGTGCGCTCGAATCTTCCACATTGGTGGTATCCACAGCGGATGTGCAATGGCAGCCATAATGTGGCATTTTATATTCACCATTGACGGTACCGTGGATTTGGCACAGCCGGCATACATGCGTCGAATCTCGGTAGCTCCGGTCGTAGTATCGTGGCTTGCGCTTCTCATCTTGCTCGCCATTGGATCGACTTCGCACCCAACCTTCCGCGCCAAATACCACAATCTATGGGAGATGACCCATCGATTCGGTGGTTGGACTTGTCTCGCATTGCTCTGGACACTTACATTCCTTGCAACCAAGGACCTTAATCCCGAGCTGCCGATCGCAACCGCCTATTTGCGCTCCCCAGGTATTTGGCTTCTCTCCGTCGCGACAGCAGCCATCATCTTCCCATGGCTGCATCTACGCAAAGTACCCGTCCGCTCCGAGGTTCTCTCAAACCATGCTATCCGGCTTTGGTTCGATTACACGACTCCTGTTGTCGGGACTGCTGTCAGACTTGCAGAACGTCCCTTGATCGACTGGCACGGCTTTGCCACCATTACCAATCCCGAAGGCAATGGATTCTCACTTATTGTGAGCCGCGCAGGTGACTTTACAGGCCGCACAATTGAGCGCGCACCGACCCATATCTACGTCCGTGGTATCCCGACTTGCGGTGTTCTCCGCATAGCCACACTCTTCAAGTCAGTCGTCCTTGTCGCAACAGGATCAGGTATCGGACCTTGCCTAGCTGTCATCCTCGCTCAGAAAGTACCTTGTCGCATCCTGTGGACTGCACCAAACCCTGAACAGACATTTGGTCAAAAGATTGTGGACAGCGTCAAAGCTACAGATTCACAAGCAGTCATCTGGAACACGAGAACGCAAGGAAAGCCCAATATGTCCTTGATCGCGTACCAGCTATGGAAAGAGAGTGGAGCTGAAGCTGTTTGTGTGATCAGCAACAAGAAGTTCACAACCAAGATTGTGTATGATATGGAAGCCCGAGGCATTCCAGCTTATGGTGCTATTTTCGACTCGTAGATGAATTTTCCTTTTTTCTATAATTTCTTAGATATATGGGTCATTGGTTTTTTGGATTGTTTTTCGCGCATGGGAAACTTGGGAAAAAAGTTTCATTAGAGTTGGTTTTTTAAAAAGGCGTCTAACTTGGCATTCATACTGCTTCGAGTGGAATAGGCGGTATTTCGAACTTTTTTTGTTTATTTCCTCATCAATCAATATCACATTCTTCAGAGACACCAGAGAACCTTGATTTCCAAATTGTATGCGAGTGAGGATCACAATATCCAATAGTCTTACTACCAGTTGCCAGACAAGTTGATTATCAAAACTTTCGACTAAATTTCCCTACTCAACACCTTCGAAAGGAATGTAATATAGCCAACCATACGAGTCGTATGGATCAAATAGTCAAGAATAGCTTGTTAAAACAGTGTCAATGACGTAACCGGAGAGGGGAATGGACAATGTGTGAACACTTAGTGTAGAAAACCCTTTCTGGTTCAGCGCGAGCTTCATTATAGACCAATGGTTTGTCGCCAAGCAGTCCTCTGTAATAAGATGATTTACCAATACCAATCTAGCATGTTTCAAGAATAGGTTGTATCAAGTTGCAAGACGGGGGAGGTCCTAGGTGGGGTCATGGGAGACCAAGTACATCCCCCACTTAAACAGGGGTGCATAAGCTACACTGTGAATCTACCTACAAGCTTTTGCGGCTCTGCCCCACTACGATGCGCCCTATCTTGAAATCCTCCAGCCTAATATCCCTGCCTCGGATCATATGGCTGGATGTTCGCATCTACACCGCTCCGCGGAATCAATCCATGGCGCGACCCACTTGTACGATCACTACCTTTTGGGATACGCTCCGGTAACACTAGCTAACGTTTCTTCTAGTCTTCCGCGGATGTAACTATGACTCACCTCGCTAGATGGTAGAGGGCTTTTGGAAGGATTTGTTACTGACCACAACCACAACCTAGCCTAGGCAGACATCTAGCGTCTATCATTCAGACTGTTTTATGTCGGATATTGTTAATGCTTAACTGTTAGTCTGCATGCGGAAATCGCCACTGCGGTCTTTATGCACTCAAGAAGAATCATCGAAAACGAAGTTCTGGCTCGCATTATGAACTTTCTTTGCTAGGACATCGGTGTACTAAAGCATAGGTACCTACTTGTACTATCAATCGACTCCATTGTCATGCTTTGGAATTATGACCTCGGAACCTCAGTCTTCTTATACGGTACCGTGGCGCCCCCAATGTCTAGTCGGTCTAAGCTTTACTCCTCGGTTCTCAGCATCTCTCTGAGATTGGGAAGCCATGAACACTTCTTCATGGCTTCACAGCTTTGTCATGTCGTCTAAATCAAGGGTCGATCATTGATTCAAAGAGGTATCCAATACCCTCCTTCATGTCGAAACAAAAAGTCGCTGGTTTTTCACTCTTCACCAACACCGCTTGTGGAAATGTCTGAAATTAACATGTCTGAGTCCATGAAGCCTCCAAGCCCTGAGTCACGGGTCGAACTCTGAACACTGAGAGCGACGAAATCCACTACTTCAATTTCATGTCACTCTGCAGCTGAGACCTGAAGTGCCCTACAAAGATTGTCTTATTCAAGTATATGTAAGACAGCTTAGCCTCTCAACACCAGCGCTATCAACCCACCACCACATCACTTTATCCTCCAACTACAATCTCCATAGCTTTCAATCCACTTCATTTTACTTTGCCTACCCCCACTACACTAAATGATCACCCAACACCTTAGTTGCCCTCCGCCCCCAACTACCCACAAACCAGCTCACCAAATGGCGCAAGACAGCCTCCTCCGCCACATCTTCAAACGCGGCCCCCTCTTCTTGAGGTACCGAAAGATGACACGCAGTGCTCCCCCCAGCACCAACGAATCCGACGAGTCGCTCATTCTCGAACCCCCTCGCTACCCACACGACCCGCCATCATGGCGTGACGAAGAGGCATCAGACACCAGCTGCACCCGCAGAATGCACAAGAACAAGCACACGTCGTACGACTCGTGTTCCACCACTTCCACCCCATCATCACCAACTACCTCCAGCTCCTGCAGCTCAAGCCGAGCAACTACCCCGTTACCCCCGTATCAACGGATTCATCGCTCCATTTCCCCCCTTAGCAATCAGCACGCGCGACCTCTTCCACGCCGTGGTGCAAGAAGCCGTTGCTGCCACGACTTTGCACATGAAGACTTTGGACACGGCGCTGGGGGTGCTACAGACGATGCAGGGACTCAGTGCGACGGTTGATGTTTTGAGGGGAGAAATGCAAGAGAAGAGGAAGGCGTGTGAGGTGGTGAGGAAAGAGTTGTTGCAGTTTGGTGAGGTGATTCGGGCGTTGGGGCTTGTGGAGGGAGTGACGGGAGTGTAGTGGAGTATGGGCATGGCTGTTTTCTAACGAAGGATTCAGGTTGGTTGTGCTAGAATTGATGTGGGATTTGGTCCAAAAGTTTTTTTTGTTTGTATGTTAGAGAATGGTGGGAGACTCGCATGTGCTGTACAAGATGAAGCTTAGGGTGATGAGAAGATTATCATTTAAAAGTTTATATCAAGACACACAAAGAAAAAGAAAGATTCAAGGGTAGCGTCATATCTCTCACCCAGTCCAGTCCAGTCCAGTTCAGCCTAGGATATCTTGAGACCCATCCCACGTTACTCAACGCCAATCAACCTTTCCCTGCCCCTTCTAGACCTTCAGCCACAGGTTCAACACGCCCTTGGCATATTCTACAATCTCATCTCCACCGAGCTTGCTCTCGCCGTAAAGACGATCAACAAACGAAATCGGAACCTCGCCAACCGTGCAGCCCATAGCCTTTGCGCGTACCATCATCTCCATCTGGAATGTATATCCTTTGCTCTCTGTGCTCCGGATAACTTTTTGCAGAATCTCCTTCTTGTACAGCCTGAAGGAGCCCGTGAGATCGCTGACGCCGGGTCTGAGGACAGTATCCGCGAACAGATTCGCACCCCTACTAACAAACTTGCGCTTAAGATCCCAGCCGTAGACACCGCCGTTGCCCGCATACCGTGTTCCGGTAACAATGTCGTAGTTCTTCGTCTTCTGGAGCGCAATCATGGGCGCGATGAACTTGGGGTGGTGGGAGAAATCCGCGTCCATGATGATGACAAAGTTGCCGGTTGCGAATTGTAGGCCGTGAACGTAAGCTGTGCCGAGGCCCAATTTGCCTGCGCGTGCGCGGATCTGGATGCGTTCGGGGGAGTAGACTTTTTGGAGCTGGGCGGCGACTTCTTGGGTGCCGTCTGGAGAGCCGTCGTCGACAATGATAAGTTCCCAATCGAGGTTGCTGCGAGACAGAGTTAGTAAGAGCCAGGAGTGCAAGAAACGAGGAGGAATGGCAGCAACGTACTTCTCGGTGAATGTCTTGTTGAGCAGCCATGTTATGATAGGGAGGTTGCGGCGCTCATTGTATGTGGGCAAAAGTATGGAGTACTTGTTCTTGTTCGCCTCGGGTGCCATGGTGAAGGTGCTGTATTGCGAATTGGGGGAACGAGCGACTGGAGTTGAGAGTTGTGATTGTTCAAAGTTGAGGGATGATCGCCGAGGTGATCGTGTCCGCATCGCAGTGCAACGCGAGGGAGGGAGGACCCTGACCTAACCCGTTTCGTCCATGTCCTCACTCCACGACCGCACTACAAGGTCTGGATCACCAGTCTTGCATGCTTACCAAGATTAGAGAACCGGCTTTTATACAGCGAGTCTATTCAATTAATTTTTATCATGCCGCCCTATAAACGAAAGAACCTTCTCCTCTGCCTCGACGCCTTCGATACCCTCTTCACCCCTAGTACTCCCATCCCAACCGCCTACGCACAAGCAGCATCCCGTCACGGGATCCAGATTCCCTCTACCCAAAGCCTAGCCTCAAGCTTCAAATCTGCATTCAAAACCACGTCTCAAAAATACCCAAACTACGGCAAATCTACCGTAGGTCTCAGCCCCGAAAAATGGTGGGAAACCATTATCAAAGACACCTTTGCCCCATTCCTGCAACAAGGCCAGACAGTTTCCCAGAAACTCACCAGCGAACTCCTTGAACACTACTCGTCAAGCAAGGGATACAGAGTATTCGACGACGTCAACTCGTTGTTTAGCATATTGCGCAATGCAAAACAGCAGCGCTCATCCTCATGGCCATGGGACACGACCATCGTGGGCATAATCACAAACTCTGACAATCGCATTCCGTCCATCTTATCCTCGTTTGGCTTGGACGTGGCATCTCTCCGGTACAGCAATAGCAACAACAGCACAAAACAAGTAAATACGATTGCACGAGATCAAGATGTTGATTTTGTACTCCTATCCTATGACGCCAGCGTCGAAAAACCGCACCCTGTGATTTTCTCTCTTGCAGAGGAAATGCTTCGTGACGTCGTATCAAGCAGCTTTGATGCGCAGGAAAAAGGTCTACAAGCGAGCGACTTTGAAAAACTCCATGTAGGCGATGATCTGGACAAGGATTATCTAGGTGCAAAAGGAGCAGGGTGGGGTGCTTTGTTACTGCAGCGAGACCAAGGGTTAGGCAAAGGTGTACAGAATATCGAGTTACAAGGAAAAAATGGAGACAAGCAACGTGTAAAGGCAATTGGTAGCCTGTTAGATATTGCTGGATGGCAACCTACTAGTACATAACGTTTATCGCCAAAAATGAGAAGAAAAAATATTATTCGGATACATGAAATCACGCACCCAGAATACAAAAATATATCAGTGTTGTCATCACATCGATTTCTCATACTCATTTCATCTACCGTTACTAATGCCGTCACACATCTGTCTTCGCTAAGAAGCCGAGGCATCAAAACATAAGAAACAAAAAGCCCATTCCTCGTGTACAAGTGTTTACCCACCGATCCGTAAAAGAAGAAAAAATATTTCCCGCCAAATAGAATTGGATATTCAAACATCCCAACCACCACAGGCCCGCGTCTCAGTTCGGATTTTCTTTTCCGATCCAAGATGATGCGCACTTTGGATGAAATGGACGCTCGGCCGGTATCCATTGGGGGGGTTCGTAATGTCGCGTGGCTACAAAACGTCATGGCGTAAAACGCAAACAGGTCAGAGACAAAATATGATAACAAGTCGTTGCACCGCCCAAATGCATGCTGGGACGTCGAATGTTTCCCCAATGTCTACAACTCTTCGTCTTCTTCCATCTTGGATTCAATAGTAGGAATGTTGCCATCAGAGTTCCCTCGCTCTTTCTGGGCGCCCATTAACGCTTGGCCGAGGCTCTTGCGGACACTCTCATCAAATCCCGGTAATGAGGCGCGTTGCTTCTTAAAGGGCGATGCGAGGGGGTTCGAGGAATTATTTTCTGACAAGTTTGCAGGTGCGGAGTTCGAGGCATCGTTTGAAGAAGAAGCATCGGGCGCTGGTGTGCCAGATAGAGGAGATCCGGAGGCGTCTGAAATTGAAGCACCTGCAGGACGACCCACCGGCTCGGCAGAGTGTTGACGTTTGAGCTGTGCAGTGTCAGCATTGCGTACCGAATCTTACAACTAGATAACATACCTTGATCTTACGCACACCCTCTGCAAGTTCGCCCTGTTTCAAAGCATCTTCTGGCGATAGTAGGCCCTTGTCAATGACATCTTTGTCGTCATCCACATCTTCCAGCTTGACATCGTCTTCATCATCTGCGTCACTGTCCATGGCGTCTTGATTCTTTTTCTTGGATTTTGGGGATGTTTCCCGGTAGCCGCCAAAGTTCTTTGTTCCAGCATCTGCGTTGAGGGGCTTGAGGCTGCCAAAGTCGAGTGTTCCTGACTTTCGCTTGGCGGCTGGCGAAGTGACCTTGGGCGGCTCCTTGCTGGTCAGAATTCCCATCTTGCGCAACTGGCCTGTTCGGGGTTAGTATATTCACTCTTATCTATGAATTTTGCAACTTACGCTCTCCGCGGTACAAGAAGGTGAAGACGGCGTAGGGCTTGTCCGGAGGATCTATACCAGTCACAGTCTGGGTGCTGATGGACTTGGGATCCAGTGTCTTTGGCTTCGCAAAACTTGTAGTGTGGTCGACATCGTCACCCTCTCCGCCGTTCTGTTCGTCGTCGTCGTGTGCGTCGAATTGCGGCGAGTACTCGCCACGCTTGATCTCTCCGGATGCTAAAACACGGAACAAGGCAACCTTGATTTGTCCTGCGGCTTCGGGCATAGGGGGCTCGTCTTCAGAATCAGAGTCGGTGGTGAAGAATTCGTCGTTGCCAGAGAGTGTTTCGACAGGCGCGTCCTGGCTTTCGCTGTAGCGCAGCACGCCGTTGGTGGAGGGCTTCTTGTCTTCTTCATCGCTACTGTTCATAGCTTCTCTCCGCTTTGCCCGCTTCTTCTCCAGGCGTTGCTTTCTCCGCTCAATCTTTGCAGCCACGTCTTTATCCTTGCCTTCGAGATCAAGGCCATTGAGCCATCGCTCGAGTCCGACCTCGCGGAAGAGAAACTCGCGTTCGGCGAGTCCCCCACCTTCCGACTCTGGTACGCTGACCCACCGTGAATTGACCCACGTCTCCTCGCCGCGACGCAGCAGAGTCGCAACCTCCTCCTTTGCCCTTCCGTCAAAGTAAATGTACGCGGCGATGGTCTCGTTTGGCGAGGTGGTGAGGGGCTTGTACGGGGCTATCGTGGGACTGTACTTGCCCCGCTCACCAGTTTGGCCGGGCAGGCCACCCACAATCTTGGGTTTGGGGTTGGGTTCTTCGGGCGTGGGCTTCGGGGTCGAGTATGGGACGTGCAGACCTGGAGTGAGCAGGGTGATGGAGATTGCAAAAGACGACTGCTCAGGCTTGGTGGCGCCGGGGGGGATCTTTGCTGGGGGCACGGGGATATACGACGTGATACGGTGGTACTTTGATTGCTTCTGGATGGAATACTCGGGCAGCGGGTTGGAATCGGCGTGTATCGAGACCGCCAGGCCCAAAAAGGTCGGCATGGTGGGCAGCGGGCGTGTGGGGGGAAGGAGGAGGAGGGGGGGGGAACAGCGAGGGCGGCGGGAGAGGGAGAGCAAGTGGTGGTGGTGGAGGACTGGGCGGCGTGAAGCTGCGGAGATGGCAGCGGAAGAGCGCTGGTCTTGGCAGAGAATGAATGGAGGGAGAAAATATCCCTGCGGACGTAAGCCGCTGCCGGAGGGGCAGCTGCGCGAGTAAGTAGGCGAAAAAGGGCGGCGAGGCGGTGTGAGGTAGCAACTCCAAGTGTCTGTGTTGTTGGTTTAGGCGGAGAGCTTCCGTAGCGGGCGGTCCCACCATGTTCACGGCGCTCCACGGGTGCCCCCTTGGGCCAATCATGTTGCCACCGCCAGCTATCTTGGAAAACGCCATCAAATTCACGCGCCTCCACGACATCTCTGTGCGATCACCATATGTTCACCAAGCATATCGAATCAGGGGTCATGCTGAACGGCGATCCAGGGTGGGGTGCGTTGTGCTAGCGGCATGGCGCCTGTGTTGCTTCTGCAGGCCCGCTATTCTACACTCCAAGTATATCACCACGGCCCTCGCGCCACCGATTGTTCTAAGTATATACACAAACACAATCAATCAATTCAACACCCTTCAACCCCCCATGGACAGCCGTCTCATGACATCCCCAGGCCTCTACTCCGCCCCTCACTCGTCCTCATCCAGGGCAAACATGTCCTCTGCCCTCGGCCGCAACCGGCGAGCCCTTGCTACCGCCGTCTCCCCGGGAATCACGTCGGCCTCAGATTGTGCAAGGGCGGGTTCAACCGCGTCTGTAGCCATGGGCACTTCTTCTGCTTCCATGCCCGATCCTTGATCCATGTCACCCTCGGTGCCATCGTTGCGTGTCTCGTCATCGACATGCATCTTCTCATCCTCGTCTCCATCTTCACCGCCAGTGCTAACCGCTTTACGGACTACATTGCTCTTCCGTTTCCTCTTTTCTGCTAATCGCCTTGCCTGTTCCTCCTCCTCCTTCTGCCTCTCGCGCGCGTTAAACGCCTCGTCAAGATGGCTGAGCGTCGACTCGTCGAACAAATGCTCTTCCTGCCATACCTTGAGAATGACGTTGACTTCATCCCGGTAGCTTCTCTCAGTCATCCGACCCATTTCCAGCTGCGAAGGTAACTGCTCAAGATGTTCAAACACTTTGCGGCCCACAAGCTCTGTAGCTATCGCAAGACGATATTTGTACGACACTCCAGACTCTTTTGCAGTGACAAGAAGTACATCTGAAATAATGCGCAAAGCATTCAGCGTCACCTGTCGGGTATCAGGTCGGCGAAGATCGTCTTTTGTGTCTGCATCAGCTGGCCTGTTCCTCGGATTGGTATCAGTGAGCTGAAAGGGGTGTATGATGTTTGAGACAAGAATGTGCACCACTTCGTCCATGCCCTGTCCAGCGTGTTCGACTGCAAAATTTGAAATGGCAGCAATGTCATCGGCGACAATGCTACCAGGCGGAAGGGATGTGAGCAACCATAGAAGCATGGCTCTTGACCGCGGACTCATGATGCCGTGTCCATTATCAACCCGTCCAGGATAATTATCTCCAACTGGAAGAGGCTTGTACTGTGGCTTCTCCTTCTCCTCTTCATCATCACTATCCATCATGTCATCTTCTGAATCAAATGCGCCCAAGTGGTCGGCAAACTCGTCGGCAAGGGGATCTAGAGGCCCGCGCCAGTCACCCTGGCGCTCAAAAATCTCTGGGTTCGGACTGTCACAGACAATCTGGTGTAAGCGCCATCGGTAATAGCGGTTCACAGGATGCTTTTGGTCATAGAGCCAAGCGAAGCGTTCTTCTTCTTGTATTTGCGCATCGTTCATCAATGCAGCCTCAAACTCCACACCGCCTAGTATCACGCCCTCTATGGTCTGGTGCACTAGTCTTAGCGTCGCAATGTCTGGGGGCTGGTTGGCGGTGACAATGAGTTGCTCGGTGTCTTCGCGAGGTCTATCTCTCCCACCGCCACCACCACCTAGATCGGGGGGTGGTGCAAAACCCTTTGGGATCTCAGGCGCCTGCCATCGTGCACCAAATGGCTCTGTGCGCTGTGCTGTATCTGCCGAGCGGCCGCCCAGATATCTATCCAAGTGTAGATAGTAACCCTTGCCTAGATACTTTTTGTCGTTGAGTTTATTCATAGCATCGTCCAAGTCGCGCGCACTCGCATCCTTGTCGAATATGACCTTCATTGTTGCAGACGGCCGGCCTTTGGGTGACGGGCCCTGCGGTGGTATCTTCTCAACTCTTGTAATTTTCAGTGATGGGAAATCGGCAAAGAGTTCTTCTACCCGGCGTGGATCAATGGCAGGCGGGAGGTTGGATGCTTTTGCTACGACGGTCGTAAACACATTCTCGGTCGGCTTTGGGCCATGCAACGCAGCAGGGCCGGTAGGTGCCGACACACCAAATCGCGACGGCATTTGTTGTGCAGGACGCCCCGGAGTGACTCCAGGCCTTGGGTAGCCGTCGAGAGGCTCAGCGTCGAGTGTACCAGGGCCGCTTTTCATGGTCCTCTGTCTGCCTGTAAAGTGCCTCTTACTTCCAGTTGGAACGAATACATTGTCGGCCTCCTGGTCGCGCTCCGACTCGCCCAGTACGCTTTTCTCGCCCCCATGCTCGGCCTCGAAATCTGCCATGACCTTGTCGAGGGCATTCTTCTCTTCCCGTGCCTTTGCCTCTTCATCTTCTTTGGCCTTTGAATTTAATTGCGCCTTGTTGGCTTTCGCGCTGCCGAGAGAGAACTTGAAAGCCATGATTGGGATTCAACTGAGATTGAGTAGGGGTAATGCGACATGGGGTGTCGAGGGATGAGTGTGCAAGTGTCAAGGTTGAGCTTGCGACAGGACCATGAGAGATGCAAACTAGCGCGTCCATCCCGACAGCCGGTAACTTTCAAGATCCCGGACTGCCATCCCATAACGTCATGCCCATCGCAACACAGACAAACAAGACAGACTGGTAGAGCAAAGCGCCCGCCATGGCTTCTACACAGGATATCCCTGCTCTCCTTCGCTTCCTCAACCAAGAGGCCAAAGTCCCTCTCAAGCAGGCCATGGGCAAGGTGCCTGATCTGCAAGCAGCGAGACTCAACACGTAAGCACGTGACAGCGCAACACCGCGTTTCAACACCCCACTAACGCCAAACGCACGGTACCAGCGCTCTAGACATATCAAAAGCCGATTTCGCAACGCTCAAGGACATTTTTGGGGATGAGAAAGCAGCACGACAATGTCTCAATGCCGCGAAACGAGTCTCCAAGAAACGGACGGCCGCAGATCAAGATGGCGCTACAATGGCATCTGCGCCGTTGCCAGTCAAGAAGGCGAAGTCGAAAGCCACGTTTGGCCAGCCACTGAGTGGCGCGGAGCTTGAGGCGGAGCTTGCACTGCCAGAAGCAGAGACGAACGAAGAGGCGTTGACGGCGACGGTGCTATATACCAATCGCGCACCTCTGTTACTTGCATTTGCTGTCACGTTGATAAAGTATACGATGCCTGAGCAGCCAATCTCGAGTAGGTTGAGTCTCGCCCAAGCAGTCACATCTATGAATAGCAAGACGAAAGCTGTGCACATTGGGCTGGACAAGGGGCGGCCTGCGGAAGAAGAAGGGTGGGGTGAGGGACAGCCGGTTATGCGCATCATGACGCGCGAGATACGGGTCATGAAGCGGTGGGGATACGAGTGGGAGGACGAAGGCTACGGGACCCAGCGAACAACCAAGTATTTCGCCGACACAGCAGGTGAGGAAAGAGCGAAGGAGACTGCGCTGTGGGCTATTGATCTAGATGAGTTGAAGAAGGCCAACCAGCCGGGTGGTTCGACGCACTCCACGAGCGGACGGGAAAATCTGCCGATTTATCCAGCCGAGAGACCTAGACTGTATCTTTTGAAGGCATTTGAGAAGCTACCAGAAGATGGGATCAAGCAAGAAGGCGATGCGCCGACCAAAACAAAAGCCAAGATGAAGAAAAGTGCGGATGCTACGGCAGCGGAAAAGAAACGAAACCTGGGTTTGTTGCTAGGGGCACTGGAACTGTTGTATCAGTCCTGGGCAAGCATATTGAGCAAAGAAGAACTGGATAGACGTGCTTGGGGATGGTACGTTCATGTTCGACCCGACGTGGCTCAAGGGACTGCGGGTTGGGGAGCAAAGGGCAATGTGAAGCTATCAGATATTCTGGACTTGCGAAGACCAAGCAGATAGCGGAACGAGGATACACGCGGAAGAGCGGCGATTGATATCAAGATGCATTCGATCTAATGTTTTATTGGGGGTATCCAGATCACTCGCTATACTACTACAATTTGAACTCAGCGTTAGTGAGTTCCCAGCCTACGTCACCAGCGCCTTCTTTCCGACTGGCGAGCTTTTCAGCCAGGGCCAGTTTTTTGTCGCGGTTCCGCTCTGTACAAAGTTCAAAGACGGTGCTCAGGTTCAGTATCAGGGAATGGAATGGCGGGCTGGTGTCAACCAAGTCGTTCAGGATGTTCTTTGCATCCGAGATACGTCCAGTGTAGAGTAGACACACGGCCAGGTTCTGGGCCACCATCGCGTCGTCTGAGAATTTTTCACGAAGGGCCTGCAGCGATGTTACGGCAGCCTGGTAATCAGAGTTTGCGAGCTCGAGGAGGGCATTGAGGGTGCCGTCGATGAGCTCATCTGGGGAAGCTTCCGAGGCTCGGGCCAGACAGCGACGGGCGGCCTGCACGTGGCCCACGCGGAGCCAGACCAGCGTTTCCATGAGGGCGATTTCTCTCGTCTGCTCCTCGTCGGCTGCCAGCGTGGATAAGTGCCGGCCAGCTCCCTCAAGGTCGCCCATTTCCACCAAGACATTTGCAACGCGGATGCCACAGTCACGCAACCGCGATCTCCATAGCTTTTTTTCAGACTCTGGGCCCCTGACAATGTTTTCTCTGCATTCGCGCGCAAGCTCGTAATAACCCATGATACCCTTGCGCCACTCGCCATAGCCCAGGGCAGCCAATCGGACGACCAAGAGCCGCAGCTCCCAAGGTACGAGATGGGCATTTGTGAGGGGGTGTCGGTAGAAGGCACTGGCCAAATCACCCAGGACCTTTGACTCCTGGGCGGCGAGGGCATGCTCCTGCAGCAGACAGAGACATGCTAGACGCACATGAACAAGGTGGAAGAGGGTGTCGTGGTCGCCCGGGGCAGCGGAGACCAGGTTGCGGGCGGCAGCAATGGCAGCAAGGCGATAGTGGCCCGAGTAGAGGAGCGAGTCTATGGGCGACGAGACAGGAGGGGCATGTGGAGCGTTGAGGAAGGGCGGCGGAACGTTTGTGACGGGCAGGACGTGATAGGCCTGGGGGTCTTGCATGAAGCTGAAGTCCTTGGAGGGCATGTCGTCAATGGCACGGGCCGGGGGTATATTGTGTTGCTGCTGCTGTGGAGGAGGAGGTTGCGGGGCAGCATCAGGACGTGTTGGAGGGGCGGCCAGGGGGCTGTATTGCCGTGTAAGCACGAGGTCGTCGTCGTGGGAGCTTCTTCGCAGGGCAATGGGCGCGGGAGAGGGCATACTCGTCCACGATCACGTCTTCGGCATCGAGCGGGCCCTTTGTCGAGCGGCGGACGATGCCCTGACGACGTTCATGGCCTGACGCCGCCCGCCCGTGGCCTCGTCGCGCGGGGGCCTGCATGGCATGGAGGAGCGAGGTGCAGCACGAAGGTGTGTATGTATGTGCTTTATGTATACTAAACGGGTCCGTCTTAGACTAGTAGCACATACACCGGATGCTTAGCGGGGGTTTCGGTCTTGGTGGAGGTGGTGGTGGAGGTGAGCAGAGTGCCGGCAGCAGGGGAGGCTCCGATATTCGGCAGCAGACGGTGCAACTGCGGGGACGGGCCAATCACACCCCCCGCCGCCTCGACCTCGGACCCCACTGACTTTTCATCAGATGCGCCACGACTCTGTCCGGCCGTCGACCCAAGCGGCGACCACACGGTTTGACTCAAATACGCTTTTGCTTATTATTACCCCGTCTCTCCCGCCTTCTCACTCCCTTGCCCTTCTTGCTTTTTCTTTCTGAGTGTCGCTGCTCTGTATTTCGTCCCCTGCGTGGACGCCCGCCTTCATAATGCTCCAGTCACGCACGCGAGCTATCAATGCTCTCAACCGCACCCGCTGCTTTTCCACAACACCACACAAAGCTGCCGTCTCGCCCTTCCGCAGGCCTGCCCAGGCCCTCACTGCCAATGCCGCCTCCCAGGATGCAAAGCGAACACAGAGCACTGCCGCCGCCGGCACACAATCGCAACCGCGCTCAAGACCATCGCCTGCCTTCAACCGCGACGACTATGACAGTGTCCAGCCATTGAAGCAGTACCGCTCACCTGCAATGGACCACTCGTTCGTTGGCATGACTGGCGGCCAGATTTTCCACGAGATGATGCTCCGTCAGGGCGTCAAGCACATCTGTACGCTACTCTTTATTTATTTTTTTCTTAGGCCACTGTCTTGAAATTATACTAACGTGAACAGTTGGATACCCGGGCGGCGCCATTCTCCCCGTTTTCGATGCCATTTACCAGTCCAAACACTTTGACTTTATCCTCCCACGACATGAACAGGGCGCAGGCCATATGGCCGAGGGTTATGCTCGCGCAAGTGGCAAGCCTGGTGTTGTCCTCGTCACCTCTGGCCCTGGCGCCACAAATGTCGTCACACCCATGCAGGATGCCCTCATGGACGGAACCCCTCTCGTTGTTTTCTGCGGTCAGGTCGTCACCAGCGCAATTGGCTCAGACGCTTTCCAGGAAGCCGATATGGTCGGCATCACAAGGCCCTGCACAAAGTGGAATGTCCTCGTCAAGAACATTGCCGAGCTACCAAGGAGAATTAACGAGGCTTTCGAGATTGCCACCAGCGGCCGCCCAGGACCTGTTCTTGTCGACTTGCCCAAAGATGTCACTGCTAGCGTTCTCCAAAGAGCCATCCCCATGAGCAGCACCCTCCCCACCACCGTCAGTGCCGCCACCATTGCCGCAAGGGAATTGAGCAAGCAGCAGTTGGACCAGTCCATTAGGAGATCTGCCGACCTGATCAACAAGGCCAAGAAGCCCGTCATCTACGCTGGCCAGGGTATCTTGCAAACAGAAGACGGCCCTCGCCTTCTCAAGGAACTCGCTGAAAAGGTTACCATACCCGTCACCACCACTCTACAAGGCCTCGGAGGTTTCGACGAGCTCGACCCCAAGTCCCTGCACATGCTGGGTATGCACGGCTCAGCCTATGCCAACATGGCTATGCAGGAAGCCGACCTCATTCTCGCTCTTGGCGCCCGTTTCGACGACCGCATTACCGGTGCCATCTCCAAGTTCGCTCCTGCTGCCAAGGCTGCTGCAGCCGAGGGCCGTGGAGGAATCATTCACTTTGAAATTATGCCAAAGAACATCAACAAGGTCGTACAAGCGACTGAGGCTGTTGAGGGAGATCTTGGCACAAATTTGAAGCAGCTCCTGCCTCTAGTAAACAAGGTTGATGACCGTCCCGAGTGGATGGGCCAAATTGCCGAATGGAAGAAGCGCTTCCCTTGGGCTTACGAGAAGGAGGGCGAGAATGGGTTGATCAAGCCTCAGACTGTCATGGAGAAGCTTTCAGATCTCACAGCCGATCGCAAGGAACAAACCATTCTTACTACCGGTGTTGGTCAGCATCAAATGTGGTGCGCTCAGCACTACCGATGGCGGTACCCGCGTACCATGATCACCTCGGGTGGTCTCGGTACTATGGGTTATGGTCTGCCAGCCGCCATTGGTGCCAAGGTTGCACGACCAGACTGCACAGTCATCGACATCGACGGCGACTCTTCCTTTAGCATGACTCTAACTGAACTCTCCACCGCGGCTGAATTTAACATTGGTGTCAAGGTCATTATCCTTAACAATGAGGAGCAGGGCATGGTCACACAATGGCAAACCCTCTTCTACACTGACCGTTTCTCCCACACTCACCAGCGTAACGCCGACTTTGTCAAGCTCGGTGACGCCATGGGTGTTCAGGCCAAGCGCTGCATGAAAATCGACGAGCTGGAGGATTCGCTCAAGTGGCTGCTCGATACCGAAGGTCCAGCCCTGCTGGAGATTGTGACGGACCAAAAGGTGCCTGTTCTGCCCATGGTCCCCGCTGGCAGTGCACTACATGAGTTTTTGGTATACGACGAGAGTAAGTCAATCTCAATCACAGACCTGATAGCAAATACTAACACTATTATAGAAACGGCGAAAGAGCGCAGAGCTCAAACAAAGGCGAGATCGGGTCGCTGAACTGGATAGCTAATGTTTTGTGTTCGTCCTTATTCGTTGTGTATATTTGTGGGCCAACCGGCGTTTGACAGCATCTGTTCTACTGTGATATGACCTGGGGATTTCTGGCAAAGGTTTGGCCAGTTAAAAGTAAGATATCATGTTTTTGTAAGCAGAATGGGGGTGGTTTGAATTACAGACATTCCGTTTGGGCAGCATCCGACTTACCATGAGGGAGCCTAAATCTCAACCATGGTTTCAGTGTAGGAATTCAGTGTAAGAATTCAGTCTAAGCATACAAAAGCGATGCTCCTTTGTGCTATATTCCCTTTCTCACGGACATTCACGTTATGCCATCACAGCAGATCCAGACATTACGAACACACGCCAAGATACATCTGCGACTCCCGCGCTACAGAGATTACAGAGACTACAAACACAGAACCCCGAGTGAATCAAAAGTAGATGTCTCAAAAATATCAGAGACCATAAGCCAGACTTGAGGTCAACAGAGGCCACCACCGGTATAGTTATAGAGAGTTGTGTACAACGAGACTTGGAAAAAAAAGGACAACACCCAACTAAGACCACCATGTCTCGACCAACAACTCCTATACCCAGAAGCAGGCCAAGCACCAGCCAATGGGCCCACCATCACACATCGCCCTCGCGTGAATCCAACGTGAAGCACACCTCCCCTCCATCCTCTCATCATGAAGAAACGCCATCCGAGTCGTGCCCCAAACCCCCTTCCCCACACGCCTCCCGCCAACCCTCACAAGAAAGACCGAGATCCCCTACCCCGAATATCATGCTCAGCGGCTGGCAACCCGTAGAACCCAGCCCCGCCCTCTGGGTCTTTGTCAAAAACGTGCCTGCGCTACCGTCTGCACCCGAGTTTGCGGGTCCGCCTGGGGTACCGGCACAGGAACAGGCACAGGTAGGGCTACTGCAAACGGATTGTGATGGCTCGAGGTGCGATTCTGTGGTTGAGGGAGAGATGGTGGCTCGTGCGAGGAGGAATGGGGGGGAGATGGTTAGGGGCGTGGACGTGGATATAGATATAGATGTGGATTTGGAGAGGCAAGGGGTAGAAGAGGAGGAGGACAAGGCACAGGGGATACGACGGGTGTGGGGGAGGATAAGGGGGTGGATGCTTGGGTGGTTGAGCTGATGAGAAATACCAAGAATGTATTATTTTGTATGGGGATAAGTTATGAAGTAAGTACATGGGTAAAAACTTTTTTCTACTTTTGTCTCTCGTGTTTCTTTTTTCTTTTCTTTTCTTTGTCTGGATAGGTAAAGTAGAGATAAGCTGTTATGGCGAAAAGTTAATCGTGAGAGTTTTGTTTGCATGGGGATGAGTAAGAAGGTTAATCGAAAAAAGTGTGTGAGATGGCTAGGGTTAATTCGGGGGGGGTGGGATATGAGTAAGATGACACGGATGTTCAAATAGTGAGATTAGATCCCACTGATGTGAGAACACAGATGATTGAAATATCGAATTTCTCGTACTAATCTTAAATGATCTTCATGAGTCTCATTTGCAGGAAAGTGACACACGGCTGGAAATTTCGAGTAAAATGGCTTGAACAATTCAAGACTGAATTGTTTCTTTTCTCTTTGCTTCCGTCTAAAAACGCTCAAATGGGGTATTAAACACGGTATATACAGTGTTGTAGCAAGCAAAAAATAAAACAAAATCGCTTCGCTTTTTGGAGGATATCTTTTTTTTTAAATGGCAAATGCAATGGCAGCAGCGCCCATGAGCACTGCGTACCTCCACTTGACGCTCTCAACACCCGCACCGTTGGATTCCGGCAGCGCACTGCTGGAAGGTGAAGCGTGATCAGCTGCCGCCGCAGCCGCCGTCTTGCTGGGCCCATTGCTGGCACTCTCACTGCTAGCACCCGATGTAGCCGAGGAAGAAGCGCTGGCGGTAGCAGAAGCAGAAGCAGAAGTAGTCATGGACTTTGACGCGGAAGCAGACGCGGAAGCAGACGCAGACGCAGACGCAGACGAAGACGAAGACTTGCTCTTATCACCGCTTCCATCACCCTTCTGATCCACAACAATGCTATCGTAGGTTCCGCTCAAATCGCCATATTGGTACTGCTTCGCCGGCGCATGATTGATAACCTCGACCTTCTCCACAACCATCGAGTACGGTCCCTTTCCGAAATCCGTAAGACCGCCCGCCCACTCAATCGTGCCCTCGGAGTTATCCGGATCGCCGCCCGCCCAGATGCCGATGCGCACATTCATGGGCGTTTGTGGGTATCCGTAGGCGGAGTTTACGTCAGAGTACTTGACTTCGCGCTGCACGCCGCCGTCGATGATCCACTGCATGCTGTCTTGCGTCCACGAGATGGTGTAGTTGTGGAGCTCGGTTTCGGCGTTGCCAGAGGGGATCGCGGCTTTGGCCATGCGGTTGTAGGTTGCTGTGTTGCCCTTGGAGAAGTAGTTGGTTTGGACTTCGGCGGCTTGGCCACCTAGCCATTCCCAGTCAATCTCGTCGAGATCATCGGATTGGAGGATGGCCGAGGAGACGATGCCGGTGCCCGGTGCTACGCGCATAAGGAATGAGACGGAGCCGAAGAAGATGTACCATTTGGACTGGATGGTGGGGTGGTCGCCTTTCTTGGAGATTTTGAATTCGGCGCCCTTGTCGCTGTAGGAGACACCTGAGGCGGTCATTTTCCAGTTGTCATCGTCGGCACCCTCCTTGGTGAAGTCGCGGCTGTAGTATGATGTATCGAGAGCTGGGGCGGCAGGACATGCTGGACAGTGTTAGTTTGAGCGAGACATAAATTAGACTCTCTCAGTCTATGAAGGTGAGACTTACACTTCTTGGTAGGATTACAGTCTGTATGTGTCTGACCGAGTACAGAGTAGGTCAAGCCAGACAAGACGAGTAGGGAGGTAGGAAACAACATTTTCTTTTTAGAAAAGTATATATGCGAACTTGGATTAAAAAAATATAAGTAATTAAGGTAAGTAAGATAATTAAGAGGCGTATTAGGATGAGGTAAGAAAAAGGCAATATGAGATATGATGCTGGATTCCGAACAGAGCCGCTCAGCCCATATGGAATATATATGTGTGAAACCAACCCCCCCAAGATGATAAGAGAGAGAGAGAGAGAGAGGGTCTTAGCGCCGACTAGGCTACAAAAAGCGTCAGTCTAGAAACCGAGAAGCAATGCAAGCATCAAATTTAGAAAAAGGAATCCATGAATCCCGTATACCACCTGATCGGATAGCGCGAATCCATTGCAGGCTTGGTGCGGTCCGCAAAGGGCTTGACATGTCCGCATCGAGGTCGCCCCCTGGACCCAAGCGCCAGGTGTGTTAGCGACCAAAAAAGCGTGGTGGCGCACAATGCACATAATCAGTGCCTAGTACTCTGTACCCGTACACAAGACGTTTAATTCGGCACCGGTGCCTCCAAGAACACGAAGGAATTTGGCAGCTAATACCACCCAGCCATCCCACGTGGTCTGTGTTGAAGCTGACTTGGTTCGTGATGACGACGCCCGATCCACTAGTGTCTCCGTGTGTTGTTCCTAAGTGTGGCTGAGGGCCTGTCAGGCGGACTATGTTTAGCATCGCTAGACCCATTTTACCCGTATCTCCTGTGTACTTTATACATAATACTTCGTGAATCTTTCATTGCTTCGAGGGATAAAACATAAACATCCGTCTTTTGCACGCTTCATGAATCGTAAAAAAGGCTCTAATCTGCACAAGAAGGAACGAAAAAAAAAGAAAATACAAACCATTTCATACGTTTTCGCCACTGGGTTCCAGACACTGTTCTCACGCTGCGTGTTCCAAAACACACAAGTAAGCCGTAAGTACATGTCGCAATGCCGCCGCCGCCGCCGCTAGCTCGTACCGCCCGCACAAGGAGGCGGCCACCCCGTTTTCGCAGCCAGATCATGGTACCTTGAGATCAGGCACAGCTGCTTTGCATACGAGAATCTTGTATTCGGCCGGCCTTTGCGAGATTTGGTACTGGTTGAATTCCAGCTCACGACTCGCGGCCTTTGCATAGCTCGCGGACCTTGACAAATTGTCAGGGCATCGGAAAGCTTGCAAAACTCTTCGTCATTGCTCACAGCTCATCGGCATCTTCAGTCCTCGGCAACCCCTCGGCCTCTCAACATGCATAGTTTGGGTCTACCTGGTCTTCTTAACCTCCGTAGCCCAACCCTCTATGCCCTCGCCCTTGCTACCAACCGGAATATTCAAGTTAACATTCTCCATTCCCTTTGTGTCCTTCAAGAATTCATGACCTGCCATTCCTCCAGCATTGGCTCGATCCGCGGGTAGCAATTCCAACATGGGCAACAAAAAGTCGGCAATCTTCTTGCTCTCCTCTGTGCTGAAATGGTATTTTTCGTGCAGAACATCTGGCAGCGCCCAATGTCGTAATCTGTGAATGTTGCGAAGCTCGCCTTTGCGATTAAAAATCTCCTGTGACCATTTACCGGACATGCATAAGCCTTTGGGGAAGGTTCCCAACAGTTCAATAATCTGAGCAATATGATCGTCGTCCTTGCCATACTTGGTGCCGGATTGTGGGTCAAAAAGATAGTCGCCCGTGATGAGTTCGAATGTCTATCCCTGTCAGCAAGGCTGCCTGCATCTGATAGGTCACTCGTCATACCATTGCAGCCATACTCCAAACGTCAGTACTGGCACCCCACTTACCGCCCAGGATAACTTCTGGGGATCTGTACTGCCTGGTCTGGATGTCGTTGGTAAAGTGGTGCCCAACCCAACAGGCGTTTCCGAGATCTGCGATTTTGACAGATATTGTTTCGAAAGAGTGTTCGACCTGCTGTTCAAGCTGTGATTTGCCCGAAGCGCTAGCGGGCCTGTCAAGGCTGATGCTGGATACCTCTTTGGTAAGCAGGTCGCTGAGATTTGAGTGTTAGTAAACTTGTTTACACCAGGACATGTCGCCAACTTACGCAGATTTTTCTCGCTGTTTCTGTGCGTCGTCTTCGTTTGTCGACTTGATGCCGAGCCGTTCTGCCATGGACAGGTTCGATGTAGAAGCCGGAGTTGCTAGAGCACCACTCATTACGACACCGTCTGATGAAGGAGGAGGACTCGGAACAGTCGTGGGGGAAAGTTTACCTGTACCCTCGCTCATAACCTTGTTCAGGCTCTGGGTGCTTCCAGGGAAGCTGGACAGCTCAGCGTGGTTGAAGCTCGCGTTGAGCGGACTGGGGAGTGGCTGACTGCCTGTGATCAAAGTCCTTCGCCTCCGCCTGCCGTTCCTAACGCTATCTTCGCCACCCTTCTTTGTGGGCTCTTCTTTTACATATGTCTTTACGATTTGCTCAACGTCGCCAATCTCGATAAGAACGTTCTCGGGCTTGAGATCGGTGTGGATGATGCCGCACTCGCGGTGGAGGTAGTCGAGGCCGAGGAGCACCTGCTTTGTGATTTGCTTGACTAGTGGCATGGGTATGCCGCGGTGGTTCCATCGCTTGATCAAGCCCAGGAGATTCTCGCCCAGTACCTCAAAGACCATGCAGACGTGGACGCCGTTGGGGCCCTTGTGGTTGAATGAGTCGAGCAGACTGACGACATGTGCGCGGCCGGGGTGGTCTTTGTTGGCTTCGACGACTTTTTTGAGCAGCTTGATCTCATCGAGGGCCGTCTCGGTGTAATGCGCAGCGGAGCGGACGACCTTGAGGGCGACGTGCTTGCCATTGGTGTTGTCTCTGGACAGCCAGACGGTGGAGAAATGGCCCCAGCCGAGTTTGCGCACAATCGTGTACTTGCCGTCCTTGTACTCCTCGCCCACTTGGACTGGGTGGTAGCCGCCTTTGCAGTAGTCCTCCGAGTCCTCCTCGTCGGCCGTGTTCTCGGCCTCATCGACCGACGATGACGACGAGTCTGGCGAGTGGCTCAATTGGCTTCCGTACATTTTGTTCTGGCTGTGGGGCGACGTTGCGCTCTGCACACTGCGGGGTTATTGTGGTCAGTTTGGGGCTGCGGCAGTGCGGCGGCGGTGGCATGGGGCATATGACATGCGGAGAAAAGAAAGAGAGAGTGTGCGTGCGTGCGGTGAGTGTGTGTGTGCGCGCGCAGAGAGCAAAATCAAGTGCAGTGGGGGCGGGCGGGAGGGTGACGTGATGGGGGTTGGTTTGGTTTGGAGGGGGGTTGCTGGTCAGCGACGTACTTGTAGTGAAAGGAGGCCGTGGAGCCAGAGGGCGATGCATTCTGGGCGCCGCCTTGATTCTCTGCCGTGATGATGGGTTTGAGGTCCTGGCCCTTCCGTCGCTTCTTGCCGCCGTTACTGTTTGCGGCCTGCGCGACCTGCTTGGCCTTGTTGATGGCCGCCTTTTTCATGTCGGTGCCATTCATGGTGGCTCTACCCCCGCCACGGGCTGGGATGGGCTGGGCTGGGAGAGCTGGGACTTGGAGGGGGGTTGCTGGGGGGATGCGATGTTGCGGTTAGGCGTTCCGGACGCGTTGGGCAGCGCTCATGGGCTCACGGGATGGGGGGTAGGGAGAGCGGGCCTGGGCGGGCTGCGGGCAGCAAACGAGCCAGAGGGAGCGGTAGAGGGAGGGAGAGTGAAGGAGACTTGGAAACAGCGGGCGGCGCGATGCTGGCTGTCGTCGCACTGCCCTGCGATTTCTTCAATTGCTGGAGAATGGGCTTAGCGCTCCCCTCGCCCGCCTGGCGCTGGACGGGCGTGTGATTGGCGGTGGGATGGTGGGGGGGACTTGGATAGCGTGGCTGCG